>NW_017675298.1:55002-67333 GCF_001879085.1 Nicotiana attenuata
TTCCCTTGTTCTCCAGGTGGGCGCCTGATTGCTGAATCTTGAAATGTATTCCCTTGTTCTCCAGGTGGGCGCCTGATTGCTGAATCTTGAAATGTATTCCCTTGTTCTCCAGGTGGGCGCCTGATTGCTGAATCTTGAAATGTATTCCCTTGTTCTCCAGGTGGGCACCTGATTGCTGCAACTTGAAATGTATTCCCTTGTTCTCCAGGTGGGAGCCTGATTGCTGAATCTTGAAATGTATTCCCTTGTTCTCCAGGCGGGCTCCTGACTTCAACAAAATGGACTAAACAAAGAAACTTTTCTGCCCCAGTTTGGTGATTGGCATCATATTACCAGATATTAATAAGAATTTGAAAGCTAAAATTTGAATTGTACTCCCTCTGTTCTTCAGGCGGGGTCCTGACTGCTGAAACTTGAAAGGTATGCCTTTGTTCTCCAGGCGGGCTCCTGACTTCTGAAACTTGAAATGTATGCCTCTGTTCTCCAGGCGGGCTCCTGACTGCTGAAACTTGAAAGGTATTCCTCTGTTCTCCAGGCGGGATCCTGACTGCTGAAACTTGAAATGTGTGCCTCTGTTCTCCAGGCGGGCTCCAGACTTCAACAAAATGGACAAAACAAAGAAACTTTTCTGGCCCAGTTTTAATCAAAGAAAAATCTTGTCAGCTTAAAAATGGTGGTTAGTTGATGGCATTCTTGCTGAAGATGTCTCCGCTGCTGTGTTTTGCTTTGACCTGCTTCCCAAACTGGCCTTGAACCGTTTGACTTTCTGACTGACTTTCAAACTCCATGACCTTCGATGACCCGAGTGTTTTGTACCCAGACTGTTGTTTCACATCTCTGACCCCTTTTATCTGAAAAAACTATCCAATCAATCCACCGATGAAACTTCCGGTGACCCCTTGTCTCTTACTTTGCATCATGACATCTTTGGTACGTTCTGGCCCCACTGTGCTTCGCAATTGGGAAACTAGTAGTAAGCCTTGACATCCTTTCTTATTTGCTTTGAACAAAACTGACATTGAAACATCTTAGAGAACAAATCCCAAAAGGAATGAAATGCAATGACCTTGAGAGTTAAGGATAAAGAGAATCCAAAACCGGACGACTTACAAAGAGGGAAGAAAAAGAAAAGAGACTTATCTGAGTGGAACAGCTGGTACCATTGATCATGACATGCATTTCGGACTAATCAGCCCAACCTATCCAACCAATCAACTTTCAATTGCCATGCTTTGTTGCCCAGAATTCCATAACCTGATTTCTTCAACCAAACCCTAACCTTGTTCATCCTGCGGTGTCCTGAACGGTTTTCACCCACAGACCTCTCTCATTTGTTCATTTGAAAACTCACTTTCGCCTTAAGGTGCCTGCGAGGGTTTTCACCAATAAGACTCTCTCATTTTCATTTCTCTCAGCTCCCGTCGCCTTACGGTGCCCGTGAGGGTTTTCACCAATAAGACTCTCTCATTTTTATTATTTTCCTGCTTGGACCAGAGTGTTGCCCCTGAAATGAATCACCTCTATCTGCTCGACTTGGCATTTCCCGAAGACTGATCAGAAGGTCTTCCTTTGGACCGTAATGTGGGCTTTTGGACAGGGTTAGAAAGAAAAGGTATCAAAGGCTCAAAAACAATTCAAATGGGTTCAAAATTACAACTTTCGGAATCAGATTTCTACAACAATCACAACTTCTGCCCCAGTTTCTTTGCTTGGGGACTTTTGGATTTTTGTTTTGATGAGACCGAACCGTGAGGCTGCCTACGTATCCTTAAAAGGAATCAGGTCGAACGTAGTTCATGTCATAGGAATTACTTTGTTGTTATGATTTTTCCTTTCCTTTTCTTCCATTTTCTCTTCTTTTCTTTTCTTTCTTCCTTTTTCTCTTCCTTTTTTTTTTCTTCTTCCTTTTTCCTTCTCTCTCTTTTCATTCTTTTCTTTTCTCTTTTTCCTTGACTTATCTTTCACGCTTGTGTTTCTGATCTTTGCTACTGATTCCGAAAGAGGGGTATGAAAGAAAACAAATAAGGCTCAAAGGGGTAACAAAGGATATAGTGTTTGGATAGCAGAACAAAATGCCTTCGTCATTCCAATCTTCAAAACATGCCAAGTACAAACAATACAATTAAAACAAAGAAGATCATACATAATATCTCTTGACCGCATCGGAATTGATGGCCATTTCCACACACTTGCCTTCCATGTCTGTCAAATATAAAAGCACTATTGGACAACACTCTCGTCACGATGAATGGCCCCTGCCAATTTGGGGCGAACTTGCCTTTGGCCTCGGCCTGATGTGGAAGGATACGTCTCAACACTTGTTGACCCACTTCAAACTTCCGTGGACGCACCTTCTTATTATGTGCTCTTGCCATTTTCTATTGATAAATTGACCATGACACACTGCTGTCAATCTTTTCTCATCGATCAAACTCAATTGTTCCAAGCGGGCTTTGACCCATTCATCATCATCAACCCCGGCTTCTGCGACAATCCGAAGGGATGGAATTTCCACCTCTGTAGGTATCACTGCCTCAGTGCCATACACCAACAAATAAAGGGTCGCCCCTACTAAGTACGGAAAGTAGTACGATAACCCAGCAATGCAAAAGGCAACTTTTAATGCCACTGTCTAGAACCTTCTACCATTTTCCGGAGTATCTTTTTTATATTCTTGTTGGCTGCCTCAACCGCTCCATTTGCTTTGGGCGATAAGGAGTAGAATTCCGATGTGTAATCTTAAACTGCTGACATACTTCCTTCATCAGATGACTGTTGAGATTAGCCCCATTGTCTGTAATGATCACCTTTGGTATCCCAAACCGACAAATGATATTCGAGTGCATAAAATCAACTACCGCCTTCTTGGTTACGGACTTGAAAGTTTTGGCCTCAACCCACTTGGTGAAATAATCAATGGCCACCAGAATAAACCTATGCCCATTTGATGTTGCTGGCTCAATTGGCCCAATGACATCCATGCCCCATGCAACGAAAGGCCATGGCGCAGACATTGTGTGCAATTCCGATGGTGGAGAGTGAATCAAATCTCCATGCACCTGACACTGATGACATTTGCGCACAAAGCTGATACAATCTCGCTCCATAGTAAGCCAATAATAACCTGCTCGGAGAATCTTCTTTGCCAACACATACCCGCTCATATGTGGTCCACAAACCCCTGAATGTACTTCAGCCATGATGGCTATGGCCTGTCTAGCGTCTATGCATCTCAACAAACCAAGATCTGGAGTTCTTTTGTACAATACCCCTCCACTAAAGAAAAATCCTCTTGCCAAACGCCGAATTGCTCTCTTTTGATCCCCTGTGGCCTGTACCGGGTACACTCCCATTCTAAGGTATTCTTTGATGTCATGGAACCACGGCTCACCATCGAGTTCCTCTTCCACCATATTGCAATAAGCATGCTGATCGCGGACCTGAATCTGCAAAGGGTCCACATAAGCCTTATCTGGATGATGCAACATTGATGACAAAGTGGCCAAAGCATCGGCAACCTCATTATGAGTCCTTGGAATGTGCCTGAACTCTATTGATTTTGAAACCGTTGACAAAGATCATGCAAACATTGTCGGTACGGAATAAGCTTCAAATCTCGTGTTTCCCATTCCCCCTGAATTTGGTGTACCAGTAGGTCCGAGTCACCCATGACCAAGACTTCCTGGACACCCATGTCCACAGCTAACCTCAAACCCAAAATGTATGCCTCATACTCGGCCATGTTATTAGTACAATAGAAGCGGAGCTGAGCCGTAGCAGGGTAATGCTGCCCTGTTTCAGAGATAAGTACCGCTCCTATCCCAACGCCTTTCATATTGACAGCCCCATCAAAGAAAAGTTTCCATCCCGGCTTCTCAGCTTGTTCCAACTCATCAACGTGCACTACCTCTTCATCGGGGAAGTATGTCTTCAAAGGTTCATATTCTTCATCTACTGGATTCTCAGCCAAGTGATCAGCCAGCGCTTGTCCTTTCATTGCCGTCCGGGTCACATAGATAATGTCGAACTCCGTGAGCAAGATTTTCCACTTTGCGAGCCTTCCCGTGGGCATAGGCTTCTGAAAGATGTACTTCAACGGATCCAACCAAGAGATGAGGTAGGTGGTATACGATGACAGGTAATGTTTCAGCTTCTGCGCTACCCAAGTTAAAGCGCAACACGTCCTCTCAAGCTGAGTGTACTTAACCTCGTAAGCTGTGAACTTCTTGCTGAGGTAGTATATGGCCTGCTCTTTCCTGCCGGTGATGTCGTGCTGACCTAGCACGCATCCAAATGAGTTGTCCAAAACCGTCAAATACAGAATCAAAGGCCTCCCTGGTTCTGGCGGGACCAATACTGGTGGGTTTGACAGGTACCCTTTGATCTTATCAAATGCTTCTTGACATTCGTCTGTCCACCTGACCGCGGCATCTTTCTTTAACAGCTTGAATATGGGCTCACAAGTTGTTGTAAGTTAAGCAATAAACCTGCTGATATAATTCAACCTCCCTAACAGGCTCATCACCTCAGTCTTGTTCTTCGGAGGTGGCAATTCTTGTATGGCTTTGATTTTTGATGGGTCTAATTCGATACCTCGATGGCTGACTATAAATCCCAATAATTTTCCCGATGGAACACCGAAAGCACATTTCGCAGGATTGAGCTTGAGATTGTACCTGCGAAGCCTTTGGAAGAACTTTCTCAGATCCCGGACGTGGTCAGACTGCTTCCTGGTCTTTATAATTACATCATCCACATACACCTCGATCTCCATGTGTATCATGTCGTGGAATATGGTTGTCATCGCTCTCATGTAGGTTGCCCCAGCATTTTTCAACCCAAATGGCATGACTCTGTAGCAGTACGTTCCCCATGGTATGATGAATGCTGTTTTCTCTACATCTTCCTCATCCATTAAAATCTGGTGATAGCCCGCATAACAATCCACAAAAGAACCAATCTCATGTTTGGCACAATTATCAATCAAGATATGGATGTTTGGCAGTGGGAAATTGTCCTTTGGACTTCCCTTGTTGAGATCACGATAATCAACGCACACCTTGGTCTTTCCATCCTTCTTTGGCACGGGCACAACATTGGCTAACCAGGTGGGATACCGTGTGACTCGAATGACTTTTGCCTCAAACTGCTTGGTGACTTCTTCTTTGATCTTTACACTCATATCAGTTTTAAATTTCCTCAGCTTCTGCTTGACAGGGGGGGATGCTGGGTCGGTGGGCAATTTGTGAACCACCAAATCAGTGCTTAGACCCGGCATGTCGTCATATGACCATGCAAAAACATCTTTGTACTCAAACAGTGCCTTAATTATCTCCTCTCTGAGCTGTGGGTCAAGATGGACATTTATTTTAGTTTCTCGGACATTATCTTGATCCCCTAAGTTGATCGCTTCTGTATCATTCAGGTTAGGTTTGGGTTTTTCCTCAAAATGGCTTAATTCTTTACTGATCTCCTCAAACGCCTCATCATCATCATATTCCACTTCATCATTACACTCAATTTCTTGTATTATTATTTCATAATTAGGTTGGCATTTAAGACTGGGCCGGAGATTCCTCATGCATGTCATGTCATTGAAACCAGCATAAAAAGAACTGTACAAGAAAAAATAAAAATAAAAATAAAAATATCAGGAATGAAAAGAAGGGAAATTGCATTTCAATGAAATTTAAAGATAACAAGGATTAACTCATCCAAACGGACGGAACATAGCATATGAATTACAACCCTGGAAATAATCCAGATTAAACTGAAAGAAAAATCAAAGCCGACTACCAAGACTCCCTCCGAGTAGGAAGAGGAGTAGCTTCCCAATTGTTGATCTTTGCATAGGGCCCCACAAATTGCACATCCTCCTTGCTCGATCCCTCCCCAGCTTCCACCATATTCACCTCGTCGAACACCTTTTCAAACCTTTCAAGCAATTCCTTATCAGGACCAACCACAGAATCGGGCATTGTTGTTGCTGGATGCTTCTTAGTACCAGGCCTGACAAAGGAACGGGAGAGACGGGGGACAGGCTTTGGAAGAACCCATGCCTTCTTTTTCAATTTTCTAGCTCGCCTTATGTCTGCAGCTGTGGGCTTGAACCCCAAACCAAAAGTATCCAAGTTTTTGGGAAGAGATACCGGTTGTACGATGCCTTGCAGAGACGCACCCAAACCCTTGCCAGGTACAAATCCATTCTTCAACATTTTCGAAGCCACCATGACTGATGCAACTGCTACTTTCGGCATGGGAACACGCTCCCCTTCTGGGATCTTTTCAACTGATACTGTGTCAAGGACTTGATAGACCCACGGACCCTCGTCGTCTTCAGCTTCGATGAAAGGCACAATGGCATCTCCCAAGGCGCACAAATTATCCTCACCGTGTACCACAACTTCCTGTCTGTCCCATTCAAATTTAACCATTTGGTGCAATGTAGATGGCACTGCCTTGGCAGCATGAATCCAAGGTCGCCCTAACAAAAGATTGTAAGAAATCGCCACATCCAACACTTGGAATTCCATAGTAAAATCAACAGGCCCTATTGTCAATTCTAGTATTATATCACCCACTGAATCCTTGCCCCCACCGTCGAACCCTCGAACACAAATGCTGTTTTTGTGAATTCTATCATCGTCCACTTTCAATTTGTCTAGGGTGGAGAGAGGGCAAATGTTGGCGCTGGACCCATTATCAATTAGTACCCGAGTAACCACGGAATCTTCACACTTCACTGTAAGGTAAAGGGCTCTGTTATGCTCGGTACCCTCCATGGGCAATTCATCATCAGAAAAAGTGACTCTATTCACCTCAAAAATCTTGTTTGCTATCTTTTCCAGATGGTTTACAGAGATCTTGTCTGGAATGTGGGCCTCATTCAAGATTTTCATCAATGCCCGGTGGTGCTCGTCCGAATGGATTAACAATGAGAGTAACGAAATCTGGGCAGGGGTCTTCCTCAACTGCTCTACAATAGAATAGTCCTGCATTTTCATCTTCCTCAAGAACTCCTCTGCCTCTTCTTCGGTCACAGCTTTCTTCACAAACGCTGGGTTATCTTTGGCGGTTTTGGCTTTTCTTAACTCTTCGGGGGCAAAGCATCTCCCCGAGCGAGTCAGACCATGGGCCTCACAAACTTCTTCTTTAACCTCTTTCCCTTTGTAAAGCACTGTCATTCGGCCATAATTCCAAGGGACGGCCTTGCTGTTGACTACTGGTAGCTGGGTTACCGGTTTGAGAATGACCGGCTCTGTGCGAGCACCTTTCACAACTACAACGAGCTTGTTAGCTGCCCCTGGCACTACTACCTTTGCTTTTTCTTGCTTCAGTGGGACCTTGCTCGAAGCCTCCTTCTGGGCCAACACAACTGGTTTACTATCTGCCTCTTTCAGCCTGATCAACGACTCCCCACCAGTTGGCTTCTCACTCGGCCTGACTTCGCTGGATCTGATCATCATTACAGTCTGCGAGGGCTTTTTAGGTTCCCCTCCTTTTTGCACTATCTCAATCATATTGGTCTCCTGATGGGCCGGGAGTGGATTCTGGTTGATATTGGGCGTCTCCGGGGCTTGAACCTCAATTCGACGGGTATCAATGAGCTCCTGAATAGCTGTTTTCAATTTTCAGCACTTCTTTGTGTCGTGCCCCGGAGCCCCTGAACAATACACACAACTCAACGAATGATCAAGATTTCTTGGAAGGGGATTTGGCAACTTAGGCTCAATTGGACTCAGCATTCCTAACTGCATTAGCCTGTGAAATAGACTGGTATATGACTCTTCCAAAGGGGTGAAAATTTTCTGTTTCTGCGTCCTCTCCTGCTTGAAAGTTTGGTTAGACCGGAAACCTGCTCCGGGGGGATTTCTGTAGGCTCTTGGAGGTGGGTAAGTGCTTTGGGGAGTTAGGTAAGTATTTTGTGGGGTTGGCGCGCGCCATTGCGCGTGGGTAGGAGGTTGGGAGTATGTTTGGGCATGATGGACAGAGAAATGGGGATCAGGAGGTGGGTAATAGTGTTGTGGTGGGCTATATGGAGTGTGGGGGTAAGTTTGGGGGTGGGGTCGAGGTTGGTTATAATATGGTGACGGGCCCCTGGACCAAGCTCTTGACTCAACTACTGCAACATCCTCTTTCTTCTTCTTTCCCAATACACCTCCAGTGCCGCTTTGAATAACCTGGGTGGTTGCCTTGATTGCCGAATAGCTCATGATTTTGTTGGTTTTAAGTCCTTCCTCCACCATACTTCCCATTTTGACCACTTCGTTAAAAGATTTCCCCACTGCTGACACCGAGTGACCAAAATAAGTGGGCTCCAAGGCCTGCAAAAAGTAATCAACCATTTCACTTTCTTTCATTGGAGGGTCAACCCTTGCCGCTTGCTCTCTCCATCGGAAATCGTATTCTCTGAAGCTTTCCCCGGGCTTTTTCCAATTTTTGTCAGTGACAAACAGTCTGGGACAATTTCGAAATTATACTGAAAATAACATGCAAACGCTTGGGCCAGATCGTCCCAAGTGTACCACCGACCATGATCATGTCGGGTGTACCATTCCAAAGCTGAACCACTTAAACTTTGACTGGAGTACGCCATCAATAACTCGTCTCTTCCACCGGCTCCTCTCATTTTGCTACAAAACCCTCTTAGATGTGCCACTGGATCACCATGCCCGTCATATAAATCAAACTTGGGTAACTTGAATCCCGCTGGTAGCTGAACATATGGGAACAGGCATAAATCCTTATACGCCACACTTAATTGACCACCTAGCCCCTGCATGTTTCTGAAGGATTGCTCCAAGCTCTTGACCTTCCAAATCATCTCCTCCTGCTTAGGGTTTTTGGGAGGCTTCTCAGTTTCGGCCGAGAGATCAAAGTGAGGGGTGTAGGAATAGGGTTCTGGAGCTTTGAAAGTGGGCTGTAGGGGGTAATAGTGGTTGTCGTGAGTTTGAAACAAAGGTTCACTAGAGGATCTGTGTAATGCAGTAGGTCGAGGTGCCACAAGCACAGGGGTGACTGGTGGAGGAGGGTATGAGGTTTGTTTGGGTGGTGGAGGTGGTGGTGTTTGGGAGGTGGTTCCGTAGCACTGTTGGTAAGTAGGAAAGGCTGGGGACGAGTTCACAGTAGGAGGCTCCTGAGGTTGAGCCAACGGTGGGATACAAGCAGGGTTAGCAGGGTAAACCGGTGGTGGATGTCCTTTTGAACAGGCCTGGTACATTTCGGCCATTTGTTGCTTTAGCTTATACATCTCTTCTTTCATTGCATTAACATCAACTTCTTCCACTTCTTTTGATGGGTCAACAATACTCGCCTCCAATTCTTGGTTAGTCATGTTCAACCTGCCTTTTGACCGGGTATTGTAGGAATGGGTTGCCAGAATGCCAGAGCAACTAACCACCTGCCTGGACTCAACATCAATAACAATTCCGTTAGCGGTTAGAGCTTTAACAGATTGGTAATCGCACATTTGGGGAATGAATGCACCTAAGCAGTTAGTCATTTCTATTATGCATTTGCTCGACTGCTTGCGTCATCCCGACTTTTCCTTATTTCTATTTTGCAACTTCCTTTTCTTTTCCTCCCTCTCTTTTTCATTCTTGTTTTCTTTTTGTTTCTACTCGCCCATGACCCTCTCTTGTTTTTCTGCTCTTACCTTTCTTTTTCTTTAAGTCTCCTCTCATGTTTTTCCTTTTTCGTTGCCCCTCTCTTCTTTTCCCTTTTATTAGTTATGGTCGAATCCTATGGAGATTGCCTACGTATCATGACCCCGCATGAATCAGACCGAGCGTAGTTCTTGTAGATGAAAGGTAAAAATAATAAAACATTTTTGGAATTTTTCAATTTTCATAATAAGACAAACTTTGATTACAATGACTTGAAAACCAACAGACTTTGAACAAGAAACTAACAAACTCTGACGAAAAGATGAAACATAGACTCAAAAAACGAACAACCCACATACTCTAATAAAAGAAATACAAACTCAAAGACAAACACGAAAGACAATACAGACTCAAGAAATCACGAATACATTAAGGCCTCAATTGTTCCTGGTGCCCGCGGGGCATCATTCGGCCTCGCCGCGGGCTATCTACGAGATTCCCCTGTAAGCGGTCCAAATCACTCATAACCTGCTTGACGAAAGTCATCACTGCGGCGAAGAAAGTGGTGCGAGTCATATCCTCGCACACATGGCATTTTACCGCAATGTAATCAGCAATGGCTAGGATCCTCTCTCTGATTCTGCTTTTTTCTTGAAGCAACCGCCCTATCTGTTCACTCCTGGCTTCTAACACTTGAGAATCATGAAGGTTTTGACTTTGCAACTATTGTATCTCTTCTTTCATTTGGGCCATCAGATCATAACAGTGCTCCCTATCAGCTTTGAAATCCCTAGCCTGCTTGGCTGCCTTATTTTCAATATCAGCTACCTTTCTTTATAAGCTAGTGATTGTCCCTTCGTACTTTCTCTTCATCTGTTGCACAAATTGAGCCCGTCCTTTGGCATTTTCTGATAGTTGAGCCCGGGCTTTTACTAGGCTAACCCTTGACTTTTCTAGGTCATCTTGGCACTCGAGGGCTTTCTTTTTCAGGTTCCTTATTAGTCTTTCATCTGCTCGACTCCTCGCTTGATTGTTGGCAGCCATTTTTATTTGTCAGATCTGAGCCTTAAGAGCCTCATTTTCTTGGGTCAGTTTCTTCTTGTCATCTTCATCGGTTGCGGCTTGCACGCTGTTTTCAAACTGAAGATCCCGGACCTGCTTTTCCAGCTCTCCTATTCTGTCCCTATATTCCTTCTCCTTGGTTAACCAATCCCACTGTACCAGGGCCCCGTCAGTAAATTGTTGGACATGTGGCCTCTTCGCGGGCCTTTCAGGAATTTGAAATCTTTTGCCAAACCAAATCACGTATTTAGGGTCCACTTCACCTCTAGCTTGATCCCGCACTATGGTCTTAGGTTCAAGAAACCTACACTCATTCCATATTTGGCGAATTTTTCCTTCTGGAAATGCGGCTTTTGGGCCTAATTCAATGACTTGTTTGCTCAGATCTTCATCGTTATGGACGGTTTGAAACCTTCCCAATTGGCGCAAGACCCTGTAGGGAGCATAGGGTTGGATGCTCTGGATGCCCATCAAGAGAATATAAGGCACTTCAGCTGATGTGTATACTGCCTCAGTAACGGGGAGCCATCCGAATGCCCACTCAATTTTGTCAGCAGTCAAAGATCTCAAACATGATAGCCAAGCTTCAGTACCCTTAGGAAATTCAATACCTGCTACCCGGCTTTCAAATTCTTCAATGTAGCTCAACCCGGTCAAACCATAATTCATGTACCCAACCCGGTGACAGAGGTGTTCTTGCATCCATAACTGTAGTAACAAATTGCAACCTTGGAAGAACTTTCCCCCTTCCCGACAAATAGTCAAGGCTCTATAGATTTCAGGCTCGAATTCTGAACCCTGAACCAAAAGTCCTGGGTTCTTGTCCCCAGCAGAGTCGCCAGAGCTGTCACACCTCTTTTTTCCTAACCCCCCTCCCCCCGGGAAGAGGGTATAATAAAGGGAGTTTTTCCAATTAAAGGACAATCGAAATGGGATTTATTTAATTAAAGATTCAGAGTCGCCACTTGGCAGATTTATGGTGTCCTAAGTCACCATTTTCAAATCCCGAATCGAGGAAAGGGTTGACTCTGTACTACAGTCCGCAAACCAGAAATCCGAGTAAGGAATTCTATTAACCCGGGAGAAGGTGTTAGGCATACCCAGTTCCGTGGTTCTAGCACGGTGGCTCAACTGCTATAATTGGCATAATTAACTGATTTTAAAACAATTTTAAAACCTATGTGCATTTTAACTTTTAACCGCTTTTATTCATTTTTTAAAGAAGATTTAACGTCGTCTAAAACATGTCTTTGGATCGCGTCACATGAAATGCACCCGTAATCCGAAACACATTTTATTCAACGTTATAAGGATTTGGATTTGGGTCACATGAAATGCACACCCCGAGTTTAGGAAGGTAATATTATTAAAGTACGCACCTAAAGCAACTACGCGTTTTTAGCTTTGCGAGGGCCATGAAAAATTCGCTAAATGGCACGCCCCGTGTTCTAAAGATTTTAAAAAGGAGTAAATAAAGAGGGCCATGCAGTTTGTAAATTTTGTTTGGTCACGGCGCACCTCTATTTATTTTTAAAAGGATATCCTAAAGATGAAATAATATTATCTATTAAGGATTGTCTCTAAAAAAATACTTAATTAATTAGCACTATGAATTAACTACTATTAAAAGCATTCAAGAAAATGCGGGCCTCAACGATCAAGTC
>NW_017675298.1:70258-70985 GCF_001879085.1 Nicotiana attenuata
AATGATAATTAACACAATTGATTTAAAAACAAATTAACAGAAAAACTGCTCAGAATCAAAGCTAAAATTAAAAGTGCAAATTAAACTATTTTTCGTGATTTTTCCATTTTATAAAACAACCGATTTTCTAATCCTAAAATGTAAAATTAAACCCTAAATGTACATGCCAAGTATTTTTGTATTTTTTATTAATTAAATAAAATAAACATGCACAGACAAATGCAAACAATTAATGGAAAATGCCACGAAAACCCACAAAATTGCAAACACTGAAAGAAAATATTTGTTTTGAGTTTATGGGAGTAATTCATGTAGGGCGAAAATCATGTGCTCACACCGACTACTTCTCCAGGCTGAACGATGAAGGGACTAGATACATGGAAACTTCTCCAATATATGTATGAAACAAACGGGCATATGTAATATTCTCCAAGGAATGAAATAAAGCAGCATTTTTACTCTCCACCAAGTCTTTTCACACCTTACATTCGACCTCGCTCGAATTATTTTACATTCGACCTCGCTCGAATTACTTAACGTTCGACCTCGCTCGAATTGCTTAACGTTCGACCTCGCTCGAATTACTTTACATTCGACCTCGCTCGAATTACTTTGCATTCGACTTCGCTCGAAATCTTCAATGTTCGACCGCGTCGAACATCGATCTTATCAAAAATCAGGACTTCCCACATGAAAAACGAAAGAGAACGGAAATCAAGAAACACGT
>NW_017675299.1:0-70887 GCF_001879085.1 Nicotiana attenuata
AAGTAATTGAGCCCGAAGTCTATCATTTTCCTTTGTCAGTCGTGCAACTTCCTCATTGACAAAATCAGGTCCTTTAGCTGCTTAACCGAGCTGAGTTTCCAGTATGGCATTTCTAGCCCTCAGCCTTCTGATCTCCTCAGAAGCTACATTTTGAGCGTTGATCAGCTGAGAAATGGTCGAGATGCTTCCACTTCCACCGACTCTTTCTACACATTCACATTCTTCTAGAGTGGTCTTAGAGAAGGTCTGCTTGCGTGTACCTACTCTGGGATTCCCCAATGGGACCTTGTAGAATCTGAACACCTGAGTGAGGAAAAAGCCATATGGTAATCCATGATTTCCACCTTTAAAGTTTGCCACCTTTTGCATGTGGTCTATCATGATTGCTGGCAGATTGATTGGGACAAACTCATCAAGCGATTCCATTAAGACCATATCCGGCTTTGTAGCAATAGACCGCCTCTCAGAACGAGGTAAGAGTACCTTATTGACCAATTCAAAAAGAAGCTGATATTCAGGAAGTAATACCTTCTTATGCACCTGTTCCCCCTGTTGAATAGCTTGCTCTTTCATGATTACTCTCCTAAAGTTGACACCACAAACACCTTTGACTAAGGACATCCTTCACATGGGATTCTGAGAATCTTTCCCAACGCTGACGCATCGAGTACAATGTCTACTCCATTTACTAGCGCACAAATGTGATCCCCCTCAACAGTGAAGAGAGATGCGTAGAAGCTCTGCAGCGCATCTTTGTACACCAGAGGCATGCTTTCCTGAAACAAGTGCTCCCATTGCTGAAACTCAACGATCTCCAGAATTTGCCTCATACCTGCCATCTCAGAAATTGCTGGGTTAAATGTACGACCCCAGAGGACTTTTTGAGTTCTTAGTCTCTGTTGCCAAAGACCTTTATCACTGGACATTGTACTTAGAGTACCAGGTTCTCTAACGGTTTCCCGTTTTCGTTTTCTAGATCCTTCAATAGATTTTCCTTTCCAGCTTGCTAACCCCTCAATATCATCTTCAGACATGGATTTCTCTGCTTGACTTCTTTTAGATTTGCCGCTGTACTTCACGGATGACACTTTCTATTCCTCAATAGTTTCATCGGATGCTTTCTCCCTAGACTTTTGAACTTTCATAAAGTGTTGTACTAAGGAACCAGGTTCCCTGGGAGCTTCTTTGTCTAACTGGCTAACAGACACACTCTTATTAGTGGCAATTTCCTTTGGATTCATTTTCCTCTTTTTCCTTGACTTGACACTCCTCTTACTTTTCTGCAATGTGGATTCAAAGCTCTCTTGCTGCTGAGACCTGAGAGTGGGTGATTTGGAGGAAGACTCTACAAGCTTGGAATGATCAGGAGGTGCAGGAGCGAGTTTACATGGAAGAGAATCAGGTTCATTAGAAGGTTTTTCTGAGAATATCTCATGAGATAAGGACTCGAGGAGTGCTGTGGTTCTTACATCGTCTAGGGATGGAATTTCTTCCCCCTGGTACTCAGACGAGAGATATGCTCCTTCATTCATCAGACTCTCAGCAGCTATAGCCATGATGTTATGTGCTGCTTCCTTTTCTGGTGACTCCTTGAGAGTCCCTGAGTCCAACATGGAGGAGTTCAGATACTGATCAGGATCATCCTCGGGGGCTTCTGACACTTGAGGAGTAAAACCTCCTGAGTGTTCTTTTATAAGATCATTGGAGTGACCAGACATAGGATTCTCAAAATGATGTAAGCAGGGTTTATCAGAAAAGGGAAAATTGTATGAATGAAGGAGGAGCCAGGAGTGGTTAGGGTGGTAGAAGGCGTGAAATAGTAACGCTCTGGGATGATTTCGAGGATAATCAAGAAGTGGGAGCGGTGTCAATGGTGGGGGAATGAGACGATTGTTCGATCTCCATTAGATGAGTACTTGGTAGACGAGTAGAGAGAGAGAGATGAAGAGAAGATCCCAGCTGTACAAAGTAGATGAAGGTTCATGACTTGCTGTGAGAGAGAAAGAAAGTTTTATTGGAAGAAGGGCTAATGATGAGTGGAGAGCGAAACAGGTTCTAAATAGTTCTAAAAACGGCGGTAGGTTTGTGGGAAAGTGTTACCGTGCAGAGGGAATGAAAGGATTTGAAAGACAAGACATGACACGCAGACTTTGAAAAGTCGGATGATGTGGCATTTGAGTTAATTTTGTAAAACACAAAATTTTTTTGTTTTTGTTTTTGAGAGGGCATGCAGAATAAGCATATTACTACTACCCTGAGGTATAGGTGCCTGATGCCAGATCATTTTTTTTGAAACGGTTATAGCAGCTCCTCTCTTCGCAGTTCATAACTGTACCTTTAGCTTTTATGATCGTCATGCGTGTATACCTACAAAGGTATTGATGTGAGTTAGGCTTGGTCAGAAAACACTTTAGCTACCTTTACCTGACGGTGTCTTACGTATCCGCCTGATGGAGGATCAGGTTCTTCATTAGACGTTTGTGACACCATTTTCACCTTGATTGATCTAGAATATTCTCTACTCGAGGATTTGATGCAGATATCTGGAATTTGGTCTTCTGTTCTACAATGCTTTCCACAGATCAAACCCTTCTTTATATTGTCCCCCAGAAGATGATCTCACCCTTCAATGTGCTTGATCCTCCTGTTTTTTTTTTTGAAATTCTTCTTCAGTTGTTGATGAGGCCATTGAGTTTTGCTTCCTTGTCTCCCAAAAGATGAGGCATGAATCATGACAAGTGAACCGTTCCAGAATTGCTTTTCTTTCCCCAAAAAAAACTGCAGAGTTATCATCATCATAGCCAACAGGATTAAAAGCACTTTCATCTGAGGGGTAACACAGGACCAGGTCCTGAGTTCCTTTAAGGTAATTCAAACTTTTGTGGGCATCCTTCAGGTAGGATTCCTACGGACTTACACTTTGGATTTTATTCTGGAGTGGAGATACAGAAGGGACTAAAGAAAAAAAAAATTCCCCCCCCCCCTTTTTTAAAAGATTGCACGCTTATCTAACTCTAGAATAAAAGAAGGTGATTGACTTGTCAGGCAGATAGGAGCCTTTGGTTTTCCAATTGAGACAGAAGTTTGATTGATGAGGGACATTTGGAGGTTAATTTGATTTCCCACACTTTGTGTTCTGTTGTTTGTGGAGTGCCATGAGCTGCATCTCTACTCTTCCTTCAGCTTCAGTGGTAGTAGGTTATGTACCAGGTTCTTTGTGAGACGTGGAGGATGATGTTGCGTTGTCTTTCGCCAGTCTCCTTCATCTTACTCATTTTATCATCCTCCCTATTTGAAGCCTCAGATATTTCCCAGACACCAGAATTGGTACGTGATATTGATTACCACCGTTTCTTTCTTGGCAAGAGAAGGTGTCTTGTTGAATACCCCATGAGCACCTCCTACCATTCAATGTGTCCTTTGTTGGCAACTTTGTGGCCTTGTTTTGTGGATTGTACCCCAGAAGGGTTCCTTTGCTCGTCTTTTTGCATTGAGCTTCCCAAGCTGATCCTTCCTATTGTCAACAACATGGCATTCTCTTACATTTGGCAGCTCATGGTGGGTTTGATTCAGGAGGGACCTGATCAGACACCTGCTCTCCAAGTAGAAAGCAGTATTTACTGCTTTTGCATGGAGTTTCTTGGCGATTTCGTAGTCGATGAGCATTGTCTATGCAGCATTTTCCAGTCCCGTTCTTTCTTTCAGCAATACCATTTTGTTGTGGAGTCCTTGGTGTTGAGAAATTGTGCGTGATCCCTTCTTCCCCCTTCTCTTTTTTGTTTACGCTTGAATCCGTTTGGCAAGAACCATTAACTCTCGAGAGTCTCTTCCTTTGTTTTGTGAACTCATGTCCAGGTGACACCTTTTTTCTTTGAGACTATGGACCAGGTTCTGCTGAGTTAATTTATTCGGAGGTGAGAAGCTTGCATATACCAATCTTTCATGCCATTCACATAGTACACATTCCCACTTGAGTTCCAAAAGAACCTTTCCAACTTTACATTCACCGAGAATGTACCCTCTACTTCCTTTTTTTCTTTGAGGATACATTCCCTTCCTGCAGGGCTTTCAGTGAGAAGAATTCCAAGATGCCTTCAGTCACATGATTTAGGCATCCAAGTCCATGCTTCATTGCATTCTACTTCCTCTCACCGTTCCCTGCACATGCAAATCATGGGTTAGATTTAGGAACCTAAACTAGTTTGGGTCCCTTGTTATGAGAGAAAGGATGAATAAGGGCTTTCCTAGTCCATGCAGGAAACATCCGTTTCTTGCGAGTGGTACCTGGTCCCTTGTTGATAGTCACTTTATCAGTAAACACTTTGTTTTTCTGAACAGACTGAACCCTGGCCTGGCAATTTTCATTAAAGTGCCCATTGTTCCCACAGTGGGTACATAGCCAGTTATTAGGGATACTGACATACTTGCTGTGAGGGTTGTAAGGAGTTTTCTCCCTTTGAAACCCGATGCCCTGCCTGTTTCCACTGTTGTTGAGATACATGGCAGTGACAGCATCTGAGGACCAGGTCCACTTCAGAGACTTCTCAAGATCCATTCTCACTTTCTCCAATTCAGCTTGAAGTTGCTAATTCTTCTCGAGTTCACTACATAGACTGGTTTTTACAGCATTCAATTCCTTTTCAAGATTGATGTGTGTCTCACTAGCTACTCCCTTCCCTTTCCCAAGCATCACATTCCTATGTTCTCTATTGAGCCTTTCAATGATTTCCTCTAGATCGGTGCATATCACTAAAAGGTCATCTCTCTCTTGTTCAGTATTTGCAATTTTTTTCTTCTAAGGTGTGTTTCTCATTGTTAAGACCTTCTATTGTTTCTTTTAGATCAAGAACTACTACAATCAGGTCGTCTCTCTCATTTTCCACACTAGTTATTCTTTCATTCAAGGCCTCCTTTACTTTTTCAAGGTTAGCTATAGTCTCATCTCGGTCCACTACACAGACCACTAGATCATCTCTAGATTGCTCTGCCTCTCCTAGTTCTATGGTCAGGATCTCCTTATCATTTATAAGGCTATAATAGGCATCAATTAGGACATTAGATAAAGACCTTAGCTTCTTAGAAGAATAGGATTTCAGATTCTCTGAACATCCCGGAAGTTTACCTCATCGTCTTCATCTTCTTCATCATCATCATCTGACTGAGCCATCAGCGCGAACAGTGAGCCGTACTTTGTTGCTTCAGTTTGCACTGCCATCATGGAACTATTTTCTGCATCTGATTCCCTTTCAGATTCACTCGAGGAGTCTCCCCAAGCAGCAAGAGCCTGCTTAATAATATTGTCTGCAGCACCCTTTCGATTGAATCTTTTATCTGGAACCAGGTTCCTTTTTCCTGCTTTGTTAGGATTTTGCTTGTATTGCTCCTGTTTCGCGAGTGGGCAGTCTTTGATGAAATGCCCTGACTTTCCACATCTGTGACAGAGATCGTTGTTCCTTGTTTTACTTGAACTGCCCCACTTTGGTATACCACCATTTCTTCGAACCATCTTTTGAAATCTCTTAGTGATATAGGCCATGTCACTATCTTCATCACTTGAATCACTGCTTTCAGCCTTAAGCACCAGTTTCTTTTCCTTTTTGGGCTCTCTTCTTTTACTGTCTTTCTTTCTTTTCATCTCGTATGTCTTCAGATTACCAATCAACTCATCCATGGTCAGTGTCTGTAGATCTTTAGCTTCAGTGATGGCATTTACCTTACTTTCCCAAGACCCAGGTAGGACACTGAGGATTTTCCTTACAAGCTTGTTTTTGGGAATGACATCTCCAAGTGAATGAAGCTCATTTATTATGGAGGTGAATCTAGTGTGCATATCTTGTATAGATTCATCATCCTTCATCCTAAAGAGCTCATATTCTGTGGTGAGCATGTCAATCTTGGATTATTTGACCTGAGTGGTTCCTTCGTGAGCGGTTTGCAACGCCTCCCATATTTCTTTGGCAGTGTCACAAGCTGAGACTCTGTTGTACTCATCAGGTCCTATGCCACACATCAAGATTTTCTTGGCACGATAGTTCTTTTCTACAGCTTTTCTGTCAATGTCGTTGTACTCTTTTCTGCCTTTCGGCACCATTTGTCCTGTTTCTTCAATCTTCTTCATGGGAACATGTGGACCATCACAAATAATGTCCCACAGTTCTGAATCTTCTGCCATCATAAAATCATGCATGCGAGTCTTCCACCAGCCATAGTATTGACCATTGAATCTGGGAGGTCTATAGGTTGATTGTCCTTCTTCAAAGTTTGGTGGAGCAGCCATTGAGGATCCTTCCTAGGTGTTAGCCTGATAGGAGAAACCCGCTCTGATACCAATTGTTAACTTATATGAGTCCACCAAACTATAGAGTACCTGGTCCTCTATGAGATGATGCCTAGAATGCAGTAAAGACTGAAAGTAAAGAAGGCAAGAGATTTTCTACATGGAAAAATCCCACACAAGGGGATCAAAAAACCACGACCTACTCTTGTAGGCTTTTAACTCCACTAACTTGCAATCTGCCTATTACAAGCCACTTTGCAAAAACCCTATTGCAAAGACTTCAAACTAACTTGCGATGCAACCACCACAAGCCACTTTGCAACAACCCTATTGCAAAGACTTCAAACTAACTTGTGATGTAACCACCACATGCCACTCTATAAATATCCTAGTTACAAAGGCTTTAAACTTATGACTATCCCTAGTCACAACATAAACTCAGAAGTTTACGAATTTTGGTTTGTTCCTAAGACAACGCTTCTAAGAAAGCAAACTAGGAAATACAATGAAGAGCAAACAACAAGATTACAACTCAACTACGGATGTACATAAACTCATTAAGAAATTGATCCTTAGTGGAGTTGTCTTCTTGTTCTTGACACACCAGTGACTTCAATGCAGGATGAACGTTGTTATGCTTGAGAGAATATCACTGAATACACAAAGAGTGGTGTGTCTTGCACCAGGTTGTTTTATCACAAAGATAGCACAATGGGTAGTGATGTCAACTCTTGGTGTACGCTTCTTCCCAATGAGAAGTGACTACTGTACAGTCTGCACAACCACTTCTGGGCAGTTGCGTTCCAGCTGGATAGTGGACTTTGTACTTCTTGTCAGGACACACCAACAGACCAGGTCCTAGTTGTGTTCCTCTTCTATGACAGCTGCTAGATGGTCACTTTCTTCTGCTACGTTCCAGTTGTGTATTTGACTTGTACTTCTGTCAGAGAACCCCAAGGGAACAGGTCCCTGTTGTGTTTCTCTTTATATTGATTGCGTACAGTCACTGACTTGTGCTTGTGTCGGAGAACCCTAAAGGACCAGGTTACGAGGTCCCTGTTGTGTTCCTCCCTATGGTTGTTCATCCATTTGCTGATTTTCATACTTCAACAAAGTCACGTGAAGTGTATACCCTGTGGGCCAGGTTGCCAGGTTCTCTATCTGGTTCTTCACGACAAGTTTGTTAAATCATCAAAACATAAGACGCATAAGGCCAAGTCATTAAAAATCCATCAAGACTAAACATGCTTAAGTTATTTAGTTCATTTGCTAAAACTTCAGACTAAACATGCTTAAGTTATTTAGTTCATTTGCTAAAACTTCATGCCAAAACATGCTGAAGTTTTGTCCTGCAGTCTACAGTTTTGTCAATAGTCCTAAAGGGCAAAATCGTCTTTTTAAAATGCTTTTAACAAAAAAATGGATACGGATGCAAACGGAAAAACAAAACAGGATAAGTTAAAAGGGGGCGACCAAATAGGGCGCCCTGTGCAATTTTTACGATTGTAACAACTCGATTAGAACCCATAATTTTAAAAGTACAATAAATTCAGTGTTAAGAACTAAACCTATAGATCTTAAATCCTGGACCTTGTCTCCCATAATAACCAATTTGTCTAAGCTTTGGAAAGTTGACTAATCAAGTACTTAATCATTTTCAATCCTAATCACAATTAGAGATTTGTTACATGAAAATCTCCTTTTCAATATCTTAAAGGCTTTGTCGTGTCAGTATGATATCAACTCAAAAAAATTACAAAATTAAATACCCCGTTTGACACAATTAACCGTGTTGAAACTTTAAATATTGTTACTTGCAAGTTGGATATGATAATAAGATTACTCAAATAAATAAATAAATAAAAATTCTCTCAATTTTTATTATTACAGTTTATTTTATCTTGATGACCGTATATTAAATTGTAAAAACAGGTTCATCCATACTTATCACTAATCAAGAACATTGTCACTTTCAATCCTAATCACTATTTGTGGGCGTTTGGACATAAAAATTATGAAATTCCAGAAAAAAGTTAAAAAAAAAAAAATTCAAGTTGAAAATTAGAGTTGTGTTTGGATATGAATATAATTTGGAGTTATTTTTGATTTTTTGTGAGTGCTTTCAAGTGAAGATTTTGAAAAATAACCTTTTGGAGTTTTTCAAATTCCGAAAAAAATTCAAAATTTAACTTCAAATGAAATTTAAAACTTTCATTGCCAAAAATTGATTCCAAAAAAAAAGCGAAAAATAATTATTAAAAAAAAAAAGAAATCTTTTATGGCCGGAAGGGCCCTTAGAGATTTGATATTCTGTGAAAATCTCCTTTCCAATATTTTAAGGGCATTCCCATGTCAGTGTGACATCAACTCAAATTAACAAAATCAAATATCAATTGTCTGGACAATAAATTTTATATCACGAATCCACAAACATGACTAGCCCACTATATTATTATTCTCTTTTGTCAGCATCCCAAGGAAGGGAGCCTTGACGTAATTGGTAAAGTTATTGTCATGTGACCAGAAAGTCACAGGTTCGAGCTGTGAAAATAACCTCTTGCAGAAATGTAGAGTAAGACTGCGTACAATAGGCCCTTTTCGTTCGGTCCTTCTCCGGACCAGCGCATAGCGGTAGCTTAGTGCACCAGGCTGCCCCTTTTTTTTGGTCTGCATTCCAGTCTTTAATCTATATAAATTGGTCAAGTCTAAAGAGTAAGTGTCATTCAACAAAAAAACTAAGTGTGACATTCAACAAAAATTAGAATAAATTTCTAAGATGGTGGTGCCAATAGTAGGAGAGCATGAGACTGAAATTCTACATGCTCAAACTCACATATGGAACCACATTTTCAGTTTCATAAACTCTATGTCACTCAAATCAGCCATTCAATTAAACATCCCAGATATAATCCACAAACATGGCAAACCAATGACTCTTGATCAATTAGCCAATGCCCTTTCAATCAACAAAGCCAAAACCACTCACCTACGACGTTTAATGCGAATATTAATCCATTCTGGATTCTTCGTCAAGTCCAGAATCCAAGAAAACGATGGGGAAAGCGAGGGCATAGACGAGGGTTATGCCCTCGCACCCCCTTCTCGTCTTTTATTAAAAGACGAGCCGTTAAGTGTGACACCTTTTTTACTAGCCATGTTAGATCCAATTTTAGTGAAACCTTGGCATCATGTTAGTGAATGGTTTGAAAATGATCATCCTACACCATTTGACACTGCTCATGGTAGAACATTTTGGGATTATGCTGGACATGAACCTAGGCTTAATCATTTTTTTAATGATGCTATGGCTAGTGATGCAAAGTTGGTAATGAATGTGGTTATAAAATATTCTAAGGATGTTTTTGAAGGGTTAAATTCTATTGTAGATGTAGGTGGTGGAACTGGAACTGTAGCTAAATCTATTGCTAATGCATTTCCTGATTTGCAATGTACTGTCTTTGATCTTCCTCATGTGGTTGAAGGGCTTGAGGGGAATAAGAATTTGAATTATGTTGGAGGAGACTTCTTTGTGTCCATTCCCCCTGCTGATGCTCTTCTTCTCAAGGTAATTTTTCATAAAAAATTTACAATATATGCATTGATAATTACAAGTTTTTTACATTATTAACATAGTTTAACCAATAATAGAATGTTAATTATCATTTTGACTAAGATGTTGGTTAATTTTTAACATAGAGGTTTATATGTAATTGCTTACAAGTGACCTGATTATGTATATATTCTTACATCTTCACCGGTGTTGAATACCAGAATTAGTATGTAAAAGATATTTATACAATCAGATTATTATAAATTAAAATAATTACAGGTCAATAGTACCATAACCTAGTAAAATGATACTAAGTTACTTACTATTACATGTTAAACTATACCAATAATGTACAAAAGTCTTTTACACCAACGTGTTAGTCTATCTCATGCAGATCAATCATCGAAAATAGAACAAAATAAAGAATGAGTTAGGATATATATATATATATATATATATATATATCAGTCATTAGAAATAGAACAGAAGAAAAAATGAGATCGTCTATATATCATGCGTCATTCTCACCCAAAAAAATGTATTAATCATATATTTACTCAGTGATTTAAAAATAGGTCAATCCTCTACATAATATTGCACGACTAATGGGATTATTTTTCCTTTAACGATTGGATTATTTTTTGTCTCTTATGTTTCAGTTATCTTATTATCATGTTGTTATTATTGTTTTTCTTTATGGCTTCCTCGTTATTATATTTATTTTTAATTATATTTTTGTTATGTTTTCCTGAGCCAAGAGTCTATCGGAAACAACATCTCTACCTCCACAAGGTAGAGATAAGATATGCATACACACTATCCTTTCCAGACGACTTCACTTATGGAATTACACTGTATTTATCGTTGTTGGGATTATTTTTCCTTTAACTCTATTGGCATATGATTTAATTATACAGTGGATATTGCACGATTGGAGCGATGAAGAAAGTGTGAAAATATTGAAGAAATGCAAAGAAGCAATACCAAGCAGAGAAAAAGGTGGAAAAGTGATAATTATTGATATGATGGTTGATAATAAGATAGGAGATGATGAATCAATTGAAACTCAGATTTTCTTTGATATGTTAATGATGGTTTTAGTCACTGGAAGAGAAAGATCTGAAAAAGGTTGGGCAAAGCTTTTTTCAGATGCTGGTTTTAGTGATTATAAAGTTACTCCTATTCTTGGATTAAGGTCTCTAATTGAGGTTTATCCTTAATTAATTTCAACTTCCAAAAAAGAAAAATAAATAATTTCCAAGTGTGGAAGGGGATCCTTGGAGCAATGTCAAAGTTGTTTCCGTGTCACCTATAGGTCATGTATTTGAGCAGTGAAAGCAACCCTTGGGGTGCGGCCGTCTCTCGGGCCCTGCTTGAATGCGTAATGTTTTGTGTACCGAGCTACCCTTTAAATAATTCCTCAGTGTGCTATTATTTTGCGAATTAGCTTGATGTACTTTTTTTTTAAAATTCTTTTGTTGTAATGAAAATTGCATTATTATTTGAGGGATGAATGTTGATTTCTTTCAAAAATTTTCACATATATTGCTTACTTTATTCTGTAGATCCAAAAAAGTACTTTCACATACTAATACATTAAGTTAACTTCTAACAAAAAAATAAGAGTAAAATGAATTGTGTATTAACCAATAGATCAACCATTAGTAAATCTACGACGCCCTTATAAAAGGAAAAAAATGAAAAAGAACTTATTATGAGACAGGGACAGTTTATTTAACTAGATGTTGAATAAGAAGTACAACTTCAATAGTATTTTTTATCTTGATATTTTTGTTTTCTTCTTTGACAAATATTTATGATGCATACGCGATAATAGGGCCTAAAGTCCATTTTTAGTCCGTGTCGAAAGTTATGAGTTCAACCCAACGGTAGAACACTACATCCGCCTCTGGTTGCAGTCGGCCTGCAATATTAGTACTATATAGTAGTGGCAAAATGGATTAAAAAATAATTATTTATCTATGTTATCCATTAAAAATGCGTTGGATAATGAACTTTTTAAAAATGAGTCAATTATAGGTAATATATTATCCACTAAAAAAATAGATACTTAGGGGTCGATTGGTAGGGTGTATAAGAATAGTGCGGAATAAGGTGTATTAGTAATGCAAGGATTAGTAATATATGGGTTAGTAATGCATGGGTTAGTAATGCAAGCATTAGTTATGCAGATATTATTTCTTATCTATTGTTTGGTGTGATGTATTAAAAATTGTAATGCATTGCATAATTTTAAGAAAAATAGTTATTTACAAAAATGCCCTACATATTCTCTAGTTTTAAGGGACTTTAAGGATAATTTTGTCTTTAACCATACTAATGCATGCATTAATAGCCATGGTATTACTTATGTCATGGTTTTGTATGCATTACTTATACACAGGATAATACCAAGTATGACGTATAACTAATACAAGCATTAGTTATACACATGTTGAAAAAATGTACCAAACAAGATATTAGTAATGCACAGAGATAATGCTTGCATTATTTTTTCTAATACCTCCTACCAAACGACCCCTTAATGGATAACCAATGAGTTTAGCTTTTACATTTGCAAAGATTCAAATTGAGGATTAATCAAATTTGGAAGACTAAAAATTCTCCAAAAATCATCATATTCAAGAAGTCGTGGATAATATGGATAATTTTCTATTTATATTAAATATGGGTGGGTCGGATATTTTATCCGTTTTGCATTATTCATTTTTTACCCGCCCATATTCGACATGACCCGCCCGTTTGTCATCCCTAATACTATGTTATCCGAGTGAAGTGGATTTTGTATTCATCTCAAATTTCAATAACTAAACCATTTATATATCATGAAATTGAAGCACTAAAGAAAATAATGAAAGGAAAATAGATATAAGTATAGGATTTTTTAAAATATCCATCCATTAATCCATATATAATTGGAAAAAACAATGATTAAATAATGTTTATATGATAAAAGGGTCATATCCAGCTTAGCTAATCATAGTTGACAAAAGGTTTAACAAGATTCGACAAATCTTTTATATCAGTTTTATAATAAAATGGATCTTAGCTTACACCAACCATATCGGATTACATTCAATATCAAAAATTATTTTGAAAGATTGATATCTGATTAGGAGAGTGAGACAAGATCAATTATTCTAATTGAATATCATTTGTACTCTAATTAAATGAAAGAAAAAATATTAAAAAAATTGCTTCCGGAGTGTGAGATAGATAGACGAGTAGTACGTAGCTGAACAATTATTGAATTTTTCAACAATGATAGCAAAACTAATCATATAGACCATTCCATATTTGGAGCTGACATTTAAATGGGAAACCGACATTGGGTTCTGATTATCTTTTTCTCCAAATCGTGAAGTTACTTACGAAGACAAGTGCAAATGAATAACTTTTGTGAAATATATGGATTACAGTTTACTACGTAAACACTAAGCATGCAATTTGTTTTTGTCACGACCCCGGTTCGCCCTCCGTGAATCATCGTGACGGCACCTAGTCTCTACGACTAGGTAAGCCTAAATTGCGTAAGAAAACCAAAATTTGCGGAAGTAAAACAATTTAAAACAGAAATAAAGGAATAAACAGCGTTTAAATGTGCCGCTCGACATACACCATATTTAATTCTCAAACCAACATATAAATTCAAGACCCGAAAACCTATGAATCACAAGCTAAGAAATACTACATAGCTCTATGATAATAGGTGAATTTGACTATAATCACACCTTAAATAATCACCTTCTTGTATAGTTTTAGTGCTAAAAGTGATAACAAAATGCTCTTATTAGTGCTTTTCATGATTTGCAGGTGATATATGTATAAGGAAGGCTAAGGAGCAGTTTTGGAGTCAAAATTGAAGAAAAAGAGGCCAACTGTGAAATTCCCCAAGTAAACCACGCAAAACAGGCCTGAAGATTCAGAGGACTAGGTTGACCGCGGTTCCACCGCGCGCGGTGGAAGATAGCTGCGGATAAATTCAGATTCAGAGAAGGCTTTTGGCCGCGGTTTGACCGCGACCGCGGCAGAACCGCGGCGGAAGCAGAAAACTTCAGGGACTAAAGTGTAAAACACGGGATTTTTAGACCTAAACCCTATTTAAAACATTAGACTTCGCCCAAGAGAGGCATGTATTGATTTGTAAGGTTTCTTAGCAAGAAAAACCATTGTGAGAGAATACTCCAAACATCTTTCTTCTTTACTTTTGATTTTTATGATGAATTCTATCTTAGTTTATTTTCCCATAGCCATGAGTAGCTAAATTCCTTGTCTAAGGTTTTGATGGAACCTATTGGGTGATGAACTTCTTGTTTATGTGAATACAAATTGCGTGTTTAATCTCTATTTGTTCAACTTCGTGTTTGTTGTAGTTAATTGACAGGATCCTCAATTAGCTGTGCCTATTTAATGTGCATAACTTGGAAAATAGTGCATATTTAGGGTATTGTTGAACAACACCACTCCTAGATTATTAGAGGAATCTATAATTGCGGGTTTAAAGGCGGGATTTGGGATAACGAAGCCTTGGGTGTAATCTAAAGTGAATCGTGCTAAATAAAGTAAGCTAGTGTATCTCGGGAGAGTGCAATAGTAAATTACTGTGATTACTCAGGAGAGATTTACGGTAAGATTAGCGTTCATGATTGATAGAGAGGTGTTGATAAATTTGTATGAGCATAAACAGAAGGGATTCCATCAATAGGGGAAATCATTGCCTTAGCTTTTTATCATAATTGTTTACAACCTTATTAGTTTAGTTTATAGCCATTTAGTTACTTGCAAGCATAGTTGTTAAAGAACATTCAACTGAGATTTGAATATTTGGGAAGCTGGTTCTGAAGAATTAGTGGGTCTGAAGATAGTGGTTGATAGGTTAACTCTCTGTGGATTCAACCCTGGGCGTAATACTCGGGTTATATTTGCAACGTCCACAGAGTCCTTTTTATAAGGCGTAGTTGGGCGTGATCACTCTAACTCCAGAATGTCTAACAAGAACTGAAATACATAAGGGCTAATACTAAACAGCAAGAATAAAAAGAGATTCCTCGGTCTGCGGACGCGGTAGATATACCTCGAAGTCGCTATAGCAGTCGCCTCACCTCAGGGGTGGTAGGACTGAGTCGAAGTACTTGGATCTGCACATGAAAAACATGCGCAGGAAAGGCATGAGTACACCACAGCGGTACTCAGTAAGTGCCAAGCCTAACCTCGGTTGGGTAGTTACGAGGAAGGTCGGGGCCCTACTGAGGTTAAATAGAACATAAAGTTTAACAATGCGAAATAAACAGTGTAAATAAGTCACAGAATATGAAGGACAGCAACAACTATTACAAAGGCAAGTACGACACAGAAAGAGACACAACTCAGCTCCAAGATAACAACCGGGGATCTCCCAAGATACCGTCCTGTAGTCCCCAAATATAAAATATCATATCCAGTGGATCTCCCGGGTGCAGTCCCATAGTCCAACTCATAAATGTGCATGGAAATCTCCCGGAATGCAATTCCGTAGTCCCAAAGTAAACATACAAGGGAGCTCCCGGGATACCGTCCCGTAGTCCCAAAGTAAACATACAGGGGAGCTCCCGGGATACCGTCCCGTAGTCCCAAAGTAAACATACAAGGGAGCTCCTGGGATACCGTCCCGTAGTCCCAAAGTAAACATAGAGAGGAGCTCCCGGGATATCGTCCCGTAGTCCCAAAGTAAATACGCAGCAACAACAAGAATTCAATCCAATCAATTGCATATCAAAGTGAAGCAGGTAATCCTAACCTAGCATGGTTCACGTAATACAATTAAGGCAGTTAAGGCGAATAGAGCAATTTAGTCAAGTAGACATGCTTCTCTAGGCTATAGCAGGTTTAATAGTACAAGTAATAAAAGCAGGAGAAGAAACATACTAATAAGTACTTAAAGAAAACCGGATTTCCAATAATTAGCACAAGTACGCGCTCGTCGCCTCACGTACGAGGCATTTCAATTACCAAAATATCAATCCTAAGGGGAAAAGGTCCCCCACACAAGGTTGGACAAGCCACTTACCTCGAACAAGTGCAAGTCAACCCGAAACCACGCCTTTGCCACGAGCATCCAACTCCAAATGGCCTAAATCTATTCAATTCAATTGCATATTGTAAATAACACCTCAAGTAACTGATTCTATAATTAAATTCTAAGCTAATACGCGAAATTAGGTAAAATGACCAAAATGCCCCTCAGTCCCACGTCTCGGAATCGGATAAAATTTACATTTTCAAAAACCTCGTACTCTCACGAGCCTAAACATAACAAGAACACTGAAATCGGAGTCCAAATGACCCCTCAAATCCTCATTTATTGGCCTCTTAAACTCAAGCCCTAATTACCATTTTCCCCAAATTTCTCATCACTAATTAGGTCTTTAATCACATAAAAACGAGTTATGAAGTCAAGGACGTTACGTCCAAGCGATTCCCCTTTGTTTTCTCAAAAAATCTCTCTCAAAAGCTTCAAACGCGGATGAAAATGGTGAAAGAATGGCTCAATTTCGCAAAGGCAACTATTTATGTGTTCTGCCCAGCGATTCCCGCATTTGCGGCCCTGGGACCGCATCTCCGGTCCCGCTTCTGCAGAAACTACGTCGCATCTGTGACTTCCATTTAAATGCCAGATTCCGCATCTGCGAAACTCTAACCGCAGGAGCGGTTGCGCTTCTGCGAACAACTCACCGCATCTGCAGTTCCTGAGGAAATTCCCAAGCTTCACTTCTGCGGCCACTTAGCCGCTTCTGCGGCACCGCATCTGCGGTCCCCCTACCGCAGATGCGAAAATACCAGAAGCAGCAAAAATACAGCAGCTGCAACATCTTCTAAATTTCTCGCCAACCATCCGAAATCATCCGGAGGCCCCCGGGACCTCAACCAAAGGCACCAACAAGTCTAATACCACTCCCCAAACTTGTACCAATCCTTAAAACACCTAAAACAACATCGAAACCTCAAATTAACCATGGATTCAAGCCTAAGAACTCCAAATTTCTCAAAATACGCTTTCGATCAAAAAGTCTATCAAATCTCGTCCGAATGACCTGAAATTTTGTACACACGTCCCAAATGACATAACGGAACTACTGCAACTCTCGGAATTCCATTCCGACCCTCAGATCAAAATCTCACAATCGAACCAGAAACTTCAAAATTCGACCTTTCGGCATTTCAAGCCTAAATTAGCTACGGACCTCCAAAACACAATCCGACCACGCCCCTAAACCCGAAACCACCTAACGGAGCTAACGGAACCAACAGATTTCCATTCCGAGGCCGTCTTCACACTGTTCCGACTACGGTTAACTTTCCAACATTTAGGCTCTCATTTAGGGACTAAGTGTCCCAAAACTCTCCGAAACTCAAAACCGAACATCCCGGCAAATCAAAATAGTAGAAATAAACTTGGGGGAAGTAGTTAATAGGGGATCGGGGCGTAAATTCCAAAAACGACCTGCCGGGTCGTTATATCCTCCCACACTTAAACATTCGTTCGTCCTCGAACGAGCACAAAGACATACCTGAAGTAGTGAAAAGATGAGGGTACTGGCTGCGCATATCCTGCTCGGTCTCCCAGGTCGCTTCCTCGACCAGCTGACCCCGCCACTGAACCTTCACTGATGCAATGCTCTCTGACCTCAGCTTCCTAACCCGCCTGTCCAATATTGCCACTGGCTCCTCAACATAAGATAGATCCTTCTCCAACTGGACTGAGTTGAAATCCAACACGTGCGACGGATCACCGTGATACCTCCGGAGCATCGAAACATGAAATACCGGATGAACTCCTGCCAAGCTAGGAGGTATGGCAAGCTCGTAAGCAACCTCCCCAACACGCCTCAATATCTCAAAAGGGCCAATAAACCTCGGACTCAACTTCCTCTTCTTCCCAAATCTCATAACGCCCTTCATAGGCGAAACCCGAAGCAGAACCCTCTCTATAACCATATAGGAAACATCACGAACATTCCGATCCGCGTAACTCTTCTGTCTGGACTGGGCTGTACGGAGTCTATCCTGAATCACCTTGATTCTCTCCAAAGCATCCTGGACCAAGTCTGTGCCCAATAATCTAGCCTCACCTGGCTCGAACCGACCCACCGGAGATCTACATCGCATACCATATAAGGCCTCGTACGGTGCCATCTGGATGCTGGACTGATAGCTGTTGTTGTAGGCAAACTCCGCCAATGGCAATAACTGATCCCAAGAACCTCCAAACTCAATCACACACGCACGGAGCATATCCCCAAGAATCTGAGTAGTGCGCTCGGATTGTCCGTCCGTCTGAGGGTGAAATGTTGTGCTCAACTCCACCCGAGTACCCAACTCCTGCTGTACGGCTCTCCAGAACCGCAATGTGAACTGAGTACCTCTGTCTGAAATGATGGAAACTGGAATACCATGTAGACGGACAATCTCCCGGATATAAATCTCCGCCAACCGCTCCGAGGAATAGGTAGTACACACAGGGATGAAATGCGCGGACTTGGTCAGCCGATCCACAATAACCCAAATGGCATTGAACTTCTTCAAAGTCCGTGGGAGACCAAATACGAAGTCCATGGTGATCCGCTCCCACTTCCACTCTGGAATCTCTATCTGCTGAAGCAATCCACCCAGCCTCTGGTGCTCATACTTCACCTGCTAATAATTAAGGCACCGAGCTACAAACCCAACTATATCCTTCTTCATCCGCCTCCACCAGTAGTGCTGCCTCAAATCCCGGTACATCTTCGCGGCACCCGGATGAATGGAATACCGCGAACTGTGGGCCTCCTCTAGAATCAACTCTCGAAGCCCATCAACATTGGGTAAACAAACTCGAACCTGCATCCTCAATACTCCGCCAGCACCAAAAGTCACATCTCGAGCATCGCCATGCAACACTTTGTCCTTGAGGACAAGCAAATGAGGGTCATCAAACTGACGCTCCCGGATACGATCAAACAAGGAAGACCGAGAGACCACACAAGCTAGAACCCGACTAGGCTCCGAAAGATCCAATCTCACAAACTGGCTGGCTAAGGCCTGAACATCCATCGCCATAGGCCTCTCTGCTGCTGGTAAATAAGCCAAACTCCCCAAACTCTCTGCCCGGCGGCTCAAAGCATCGGCCACCACATTAGCCTCGCCCGGGTGATACAAGATAGTGATGTCATAATCCTTCAGCAGCTCTAGCCATCTCCTCTGACGCAAATTAAGGTCCTTCTGCTTGAACAGATGCTGCAAACCCCGGTGATCAGTATAAATCTCACAAGGCACACCGTACAAATAATGACGCCAGATCTTCAAGGCATGAACAATAGCATCTAACTCAAGATCATGGACAGGATAATTCTTCTCATGTATCTTCAACTGTCTGACGCGTAGGCAATCACCCTACCATCTTGCATCAATACCGCTCCAAGGCCAACTCTCGAGGCATCACAATAGACAGTATAAGACCCCAAACCAGTAGGCAATATCAAAACTGGGGCTGTAGTCAAAGCTGTCTTGAGCTTCTGAAAGCTCTCATCGCACTCTTCCGTCCACTGGAACGAAGCACCCTTCTGGGTCAGCTGGTCATAGGTGCTGCAATAGATGAAAACCCCTGAACTAATCGACGGTAATAACCCGCCAAGCCAAGAAAACTACGGATCTCTGTAGTTGAGGATGGTCTGGGCCAACTCTGCACGGCCTCCACTTTCTTCGGATCCACCTGAATACCCTCTCTCGAGACCACATGACCCAAGAACGCCACGGAATCAAACCAAAACTCACATTTTGAGAACTTAGCATACAGTTTCTTCTCTCTCAAGGTCTGCAGCCTGTCCTCAGGTGCTGCTCATGATCTCCCCGACTCCGGGAATATACCAGGATGTCATCAACAAAAACCATCACGGACGAATCAAGATATGGACGAAAAACACTATGCATCAGATGCATGAAGGCTGCTGGGGCATTAGTCAGCCCAAATGACATAACAAGGAACTCGTAATGACCATACCGAGTCCTGAAGGCAGTCTTCGGGATATCTGGCTCCCGAATCTTCAACTGATGATAGCCTGAACGCAAGTCAATCTTAGAAAACACACAAGCACCCTGCAACTGGTCGAACATGTCATCAATACGAGGCAAAGGATAGCGGTTCTTCACTGTCACCTTATTCAACTGGCGGTAATCAATACACATGCGCGTAGAACCATCCTTCTTCTTCACAAATAACACAGGAGCACCCCAAGGCGATACACTGGGCCGAATGAAACCCTTATCAAGTAATTCCTACAATTGCTCCTTCAACTCCTTCAACTCAGGAGGAGCCATATGGTACGGAGGGATAGAGATGGGCTGAGTGCCCGGCAATAGATCAATGCCAAAATCAATGTCTCTATCAGGCGGCATGCCCGGAAGATCAACTGGAAACACATCAGGAAAATCCAGTACCACTGGGACTGAATCAACAGAAGGAGTATCCATACTGGCATCTCTTGCATAAGCTAAGTACGCATCACAACCTTTCTCAACCATACGCTGAGCCTTAAGGAAAGAAATAACTCTACTGGGAGTGTGACCTAAAGCACCCCTCCACTCAATACGCGGTCCACCTGGCATGGCCAGTGTCACGGTTTTGGCGTGACAATCAAGAATAGCATAATGGGGCGACAACCAGTCCATGCCCAAGATAATATCAAAATCAACCATGTTGAGCAATAATAAGTCGGCTCTGGTCTCAAAACCACCAAGAATAACCAAACATGACCGGTAAACACAGTCCATAATAAGAGAATCTCCCACAGGAGTAGAAACATAAACTGGGGAACTCAAAGAATCTCGAGGTACACCCAAATGTGGGGCAAAATAAGAAGACACATAAGAATAAGTGGAGCCTGGTTCGAATAGAACCGATGCATCTCTGTGACAGACCAAGATAGTACCTGTGATGACAGAATCGGAGGCGACAACCTCAGTACGGGCTGGAAAAGCATAATATCTGGCCTGGCCTCCCCCTCGAGGGTGACCTCTACCTCCCTGACCTCCACCTCTGGCTGGCTGGGCCGGTGGAGTAGCAACTGGCGCTGGGACCATAGCCTGAGAGCTCTGCGGGGCCTGTTGTGGCTGAGGAGTCTACGGAGGTGCACCCTTCCTATGTCTGGGGCAATCCCTCACCATATGGCGTGTATCACCACACTCAAAACAAGCTCTGGGAGGACGCAGCAGCTGTGACTGGCTCGGGCCAGGTCTGCTGGACTGACCACTGGAAGCACCCCGTGTAGGAGGCGCACTAGAGTTTGGAGGTGCATAATAAGGCTCCTAAGGCCTAGGTGGAGCTGGAGTAACACTGGCTGCTGGAAGAGCTGAATGAATGCGGCGGCCCATATGAACCCTACCATGACGACCTGCAGCTGGGGCACGGGCACCAGAATAATGGCCCGACTCTCGAGACCTCTTGGCCTCCCTCTCCTCTCTGTCCCTAGCATGCATACCCTCAATCCTCCTAGCAATGCTCACCACCTGCTGATAAGATATATCCATCTCTAACTCACGAGCCATGCTAGATCTGATGCTGGGAATAAGCCCCTCAATGAACCGGCGAACCTTCTCGTGAACTGTAGAAACCAAAACTGGTGCATGTCTAGCCAAGTCGATGTAACGGACAGCATACTCCGAGACAATCATAGTACCCTGGCGCAAATGCTCAAACTCCGCGCACCAGGCGTCCCTAAGACTCTGGGGGACATACTCCCTCGTGAACATATCTGAAAACTGAGCCCAAGTCAGGGAAGCTGCCTCATCCGGACTGTCTAACTCATAAGCACGCCACCATTGATAGGCGGCTCCTCGAAGCTGTAAAGTAGTGAAGGAAACCCCGCTCGATCCTGATATGCCCATAGTACGGAGAATACGGTAGCACTCCTCCAGAAATGCCAAGGCATCCTCTGATGCTAACCCACTGAATACAGGAGGATCATATTTCTTTATTTTCTCAAGTCTCTGCTGCTCATCCTCTGAAGCCGCTGCCCTGTCCTCGGGCTGAACTTGCATTGCAGGCGGCGCAGGAATAACCTCTGGGACCTGATCAACATGCACACGCTGCTCAGGAGTGCGGGCGACGGGAGTCTGCGCTCCTCCCCCGGCTTGGGATGTGGGTGCAGCAAGAGGAAGCAGCCCTGCCTGAGCCAAAGTGGTGTACATGCTCATAAACTGTGCCAAAGTCCCTGGAGTGCTGGAGTAGTAGTGGCAGACGTATCAGGTGTTTGGACTCCGGCCGGTACTATTAGTGGTACCTCGATGGCAGCTCGCGCGGGTGCTCTGGCTGCACCACGAGCGCGTCCTCGGCCTCTACCCCGGCCCCAGCCTCTGACAGCTCTAGTAGGGGGCACGGGTGCCTGGTCATCTCGGGTAGCACGTGTCCTCACCATCTGTGAGAGAATAGAAAGACAGAAGATTAGAATTGGGATATCAAAAATCTCGCACGACAAGGAACTCAAATGAAGTGAATTTTTTTTCCTAACAGTTACATAGCCTCTCGTAGATAAGTACAGACGTCTCCGTACCGATCAGCGAGACTCTAATAAACCGGCTTGTGATCCATGACTCCTATGAACTTAGAGCTCTAATACCAACTTGTCACGACCCCGATTCACCCTCCGTGAACCATCGTGACGGCACCTAGTCTCTACGACTAGGAAAGCCTAAATTGCGGAAGAAAACCAAAATTTGCGGAAGTAAAACAATTTAAAATAGAAATAAACGAATAAACAGCGTTTAAATGTGCCGCTCGGCATACACCATATTTAATTCTCAAACCAACATATAATCCAAGACCCGGAAACCCATGAATCACAAGCTAAGAAATACTACATAGTTCTAACTCCATAATGTCTAACAAGAATTGAAATACAGAAGGGCTAATACTAAACAGCAAGAATAGAAGAGACTCCTCGGTCTGCGGACGCGGCCGATATACCTCAACTCGCTATAACAGTCGCCTCGCCTCAGGGGTGGTAAGACTGAGTCGAAGTACCTGGATCTGCACATGAAAGACATGCGCAGGAAGGACATGATTACACCACAGCGGTACTCAGTAAGTGCCAAGCCTAACCTCGGTTGGGTAGTGACGAGGAAGGTCAGGGCCCTACTGAGGTTAAATAGAACATAAAGTTTAACAGTGCGAATAAACAGTGTAAATAAGTCACAGAATATGAAGGACAGCAACAACTATTACAAAGGCAAGTAAGACACAGAAAGAGACACAACTCAGCTCCAAGANGTAGTCCCCAAATATAAATATCATATCCAGTGGATCTCCCGGGTGCAATCCCGTAGTCCAACTCATAAATGTGCTGCGGGATCTCCCAGAATGCAATTCCGTAGTCCCAAAGTAAACATACAAGGGAGCTCCCGGGATACCGTCCTGTAGTCCCAAAGTAAACATACAGGGGAGCTCCTGGGATACCGTCCCGTAGTCCCAAAGTAAACATACAAGAGAGCTCCCGGGATACCGTCCCGTAGTCCCAAAGTAAATACGCATCAACAACAAGAATTCAATCCAATCAATTGCATATCAAAGTGAAGCAGGTAATCCTAACCTAGCATGGTTCACCTAATACAATTAAGGCAGTTAAGGCGAATAGAGCAATTTAGTCAAGTAGACATGTTTCTCTAGGCTATAGCAGGTTTAATAGTACAAGTAATAAAAGCAGGAGAAGAAACATACTAATAAGTACTTAAAGAAAATCGGATTTCCAACAATTAGCACAAGTACGCGCTCGTCACCTCACGTACGAGGCATTTCAAGTACTAAAATATCAATCCTAAGGGGAAAAGGTCCCCCACACAAGGTTAGACAAGCCACTTACCTCGAACAAGTGCAAGTCAACCCGAAACCACGCCTTTGCCACGAGTATCCGACTCCAAATGGCCCAAATCTATTCAATTCAATTGCATATCGTAAATAACACCTCAAGTAACAGATTCTATAATTAAATTCTAAGCTAATACTCGAAATTAGGTAAAATGAACAAAACGCTCCTCGAGCCCACATCTTGGAATTGGATAAAATTTACATTTTCAGAAACCTCGTACTCTCACGAGTCTAAACATAACAAGAACACTGAAATCGGAGTCCAAATGACCCCTCAAATCCTCATTTAAAGGCCTCTTAAACTCAAGCCCTAATTACCCATTTTTCCCAAATTTCTCATCACTAATTAGGTCTTTAATCACATAAAAACGAGTTATGAAGTCAAGGACATTACCTCCAAGCGATTCCCCTTTGTTTTCTCAAAAAATCTCTCTCAAAAGCTTCAAATCCGGATGAAAATGGTGAAAGAATTGCTCAATTTCGCAAAGGCAACTATTTATGTGTTCTGCCCAGTGATTCCCGCATTTGCGGCCCTGGGACCGCATCTACGGTCCTGCTTCTGTGGAAACTACGTCGCATCTGCGACTTTCATTTAAATGCCAGATTTCGCATCTGCGGAACTCTAACCGCAGGAGCGGTTGCGCTTCTGCGAACAACTCACCGCATCTGCGGTTCCTGAGGAAATTCCCAAGCTTCGCTTCTGTGGCCACTTAGCCGCTTCTGCGGCGCCGCATCTGCGGTCCCCTACCGCAGATGCGAAAATACCAGAAGCAGCAAAAATACAGCAGCTGCAACATCTTCTAAATTTCTCGCCAACCATCCGAAATCATCCCGAGGCCCCCGGGACCTCAACCAAAGGCACCAACAAGTCTAATACCACTCCCCAAACTTATACCAATCCTTAAAACACCTAAAACAACATCGAAACCTCAAATTAACCATTGATTCAAGCCTAAGAACTCCAAAATTCCCAAAATACGCTTTCGATCAAAAAGTCTATCAAATCTCGTCCGAATGACCTGAAATTTTGCACATACGTCCCAAATGACATAATGGAACTACTGCAACTCTTGGACCCTCGGATCAAAATCTCACTATCGAACCGGAAACTTCAAAATTCGACCTTTCGACATTTCAAGCCTAAATTAGCTACGGACCTCCAAAACACAATCTGACCACGCCCCTAAACCGGAAATCGGCTAACGGAGCTAACGGAACCATCGAATTTCCATTCCGAGGCCATTTTCACACTGTTCCGACTACGGTCAACTTTCCAACACTTAGGCTCTCATTTAGGGACTAAGTGTCCCAAAACTCTCCGAAACTCAAAACCGAACATCCCGGCAAATCAAAATAGCAGAAATAAACTTGGGGGAAGCAGTTAATAGGGGATCGGGGCGTAAATTCCAAAAACGACCGGCCGGGTCGTTACAGTTTTCCTTTTTAATTCTTCTTTCTAATTTTTGATTTTCGGTTTCTATCTGTGTTTTCTATTTTGGTGTATGACTGTCTCATTTCATCTTTATGTATATATATACACACACATACTAGTATCTATAAACGTGCGTTGCACGTTAATAATGGCACATTATGGTTTAAATATTTATTTATTTGAAGGAACAATAAAATTTAATTAATGAGAGAAATTTTATATATAATATTACAACAATCATCTAAATGCCGAAAAATATTGTTACATTAGCATAATAAGTGAATTCAAAATGAAAGGATTTCATCAGAACTTACATAAATGATCAATTTTAGTCATGTTAAGTACATAATTATGTATTGTAGTTTAAAGGTATCTAATGTAATGGTATCTTACCGAACACTTCTTTCTAGGCAGTGCTTTTTTGTATATGTTTCCTTCAAATGTTTTGGTTACTCTACCATAATCAGAACTCTAGTTGTCAATATTGATATCTCTTTTGAAAATGCAACATATAATTATTTGTGTAAGAAAATATAATTGGTAAATATAGTTCAATATTTAGGATGTTTTTCTGTGCGCTTTATTTATTATATAACTACAAAACATAAACATACTGAAAATTATTTTCACACAAATTAAAAAGTGTCACGACCCCAAAATCGACCCGGTCGTGATGGCGCCTATCGTGAAACTAGGCCAGCTAACTGATTTCCAAATAACCCATATTTCATTTAAAACTTAAGTAATACCATGTTTCCAACTGAAATTCGATAAAAGATATAAAGTAAAAATCAAAACAAAGCGAAAAATACAAGCCCGACCTCAGGTGTCACTAAGTCATGAGCGACGCTACAATAGTTCTGAAACAAGACAAGACCAAAATAGTCTGGAAATAACAACAAAGTACTAATAGGAAGATAGAGAAGGAGATAAGCGGAACTACGGTCGCCAGGCAGCTACCTCTCTATCTTCGTGAAGTCCGCGACTGGAGCAGTCAACAGCCGCTACCATGCCCTAAGATACCTGGATCTGCACACAAGGTGCAGGGGGTAACGTGAGTACACCAACTCAGTAAGTAACAAGTCCAAACTATGGATTGACAGGTAGTGACGAACCAAACCTCAACAGGTAATACATTTAAACTGTACAAAAGTAGACATGTTTGCAGTTCAAGTAATATCTCAACAGTAAATAAAATGCAGTCTAAACAGTACGGAGTATAAAACTCAGGAAAATCTCTATGTACCAATGCACAGATAGCATGATCAATGTTCCGTGTACCTCCACTTACAAGTGCTCAACCGCTCGGTACTGTATATGGCCATCCGGCCCAGGGAAGATCCATCCCGGAACATATATATACATCACTGACCGCAGTCATCAGGTACCGAGGAAGGCCATTCCAGCCCTATGGAGAAGATCCATCTCCAGGTAAAATACTTCGGACAAGATCCATGTCCAGGGAAGATCCATCCCTCAATATCATCAACTGCGCTCACTAGGGTTGTCAAGACTCCGGAAGGGCTCCTTTCAGCCCAAGCGCTATAACAAGCCAACGAAGGCATAATCAATATCTCGCTGCGGCATACAACCGGATCTCATACTGTCACTCAATATCAAGCTCTCGGCCTCACTCAGTCATCACTCTCCAGTCTCACACACGCGGGCTCAAAATGTCATGGTACTAGCCCGAACAATGATATGATGTGTCAGATAACAATAATCGAGACTGGGGCATGATATAATATGCATGAACAGGAATGAGTACAGAATGTCAATGAAGCTAATGATATGACAGCAAGAAACGACCTCTCGGGTCTCAACAGTATTGGCGTGAAGCCTTAGCATGATAATTAGCATGATTTATGGCTCATTAGCATAATCACATAATTACAACACAGATATCAGCAAGAAAGAGTCACTAAGCGGTGCCATAGAATGATCCAGGCCATGATTCTCATGGCGCACGCCCACACGCCCGTCACTTGGCATTTGCGTCACCTCAATAGTAATCATAGAACACATAGTTCGGGGTTTCGAACCCTTAGAACCAAGTTTGGAAGCGTTACTTACCTCAAGCCAAGCCAAACTCTAGCCCGCGATGCCCTTGCCTCTCGATTTGGCCTCCAAATGCCCCGAATCTAACCAAAATCAATATATAACCATCAATATACACTAAAGGAATGAAACCCATACGAAAATTATAAGATTAACTCAAAAATCCCGAAATTGGCCAAACCCGACCTCCAGGCCCACGTCTCGGAATTCGATAAAAATTACATCACAAGAATTCTCATCCTCCCACGAGTCCATACATACCAAGAACATCAAAATCGGACCTCAAATGGCCCCTCAAATCCCCAATTTAACTCTCCAATTCCAAGCCCTAATTCCCCCAATTTTAGCCTTTAAATCCCACTAATTTCACGTCTAATTACTTAGAAATTACCATAGAATCGAGTATTGAGTTCAAAAACCTTACCTCCAAGTGTTTCCCTTTGAATCCCTCTTCAATCCCTCTCAAAAAGCTTTAAAGCCGTTCAAAAATGGTGAGAAATGGCCTAAAAATCGCGAAGATGGCTTTATAAACATTCTGCCCAGATGCTCCCTTCTTCGCGAACGCGGTCAAAGCCTTGCGTTCGCGAAGCACAAAAATCACTGCTCAATCTTTTCCTCTTTTGCGAACGCGAACTCCACCTCGCGAATGCGATGCCTTGCCTAGCTTGGCCTACGCGAACGCGTTCCACTGGTCGCGAATGCGATGCCTTAGGGCCTGATGCCCAAGCCCGCTTCACGCTTCTACGCGAACGCGAGCTCTGCCACGCGTTCGTTATGCACACTCTGCCTCAACCTTCGCGAACGCGGGACGAACATCGCGAATGCGAAGAGCAACACACCTGCCTCACTCAACATCCCTCCGTGAACGCGAGAGCCCTCTCGCGAACACGAAGAACAAATCTCTGCAACAAAAATACCAGAAAATCTGCTATCTTTCCAAAGTCCAAAATGATCCGTTAACCACCCGGAACTCAGCCGAGGCCCTCGGGACCTCAACTAAACATGCCAACACATCCCATAACATCATTCAAACTTGTTCCAACCTTCGAAACACTCAAAACAACATCAAAACACCAAATCACCCTCGGATTCAAGCCTAAGGATTCTAAAACTTCCGATTCTGCAAACGATCAAAAAGTCTATCAAACATCACCCGAATGACCTGAAATTTTGCACACATGTCAAAAATGACGCAACGGACCTACTCCAATTTCCAGAATTCCATTCCAACCCCGATATCAAAATTTCAACTGCCGACCGGAAACGCCAAAATTCCAATTTCGTCAATTCAAGCCTAAATCTACCACGGACCTCTAAAATACTTTTCGATCATGCTTCTAAGTCCCCAATCACCTAACGAAGCTATCTAAACCATCAGAATTCACATCCGAGACCTTCTACCAATAAGTCAACATCCGGTTGACTTTTCCAACTTAAGCTTACTCAAAAGAGACTAAGTGTCTCATTCCTCTACAAAACCACTCCGAACCCGAACCAACCAACCCGATAACACATAATACAGCTGAACAAGACATACAAAAGCAGAAATGGGGGAAACGAAGCGGTAACTCATGAAACGACCGACCGGGTCGTTACATCCTCCCCCTCTTAAACAAATGTTCGTCCTCGAACGAGTCGAGAAACATACCTGAAGCCTCAAATAGGTGAGGATATCTGCTCCGCATCTCCTATTCGGTCCGGTCTCCCAGGTAGCCTCCTCCACGGGCCGACCTCTCCACTGCACTTTCATTGAAGCTATATCCTTTGATCTCAACTTTCGGACCAGCCGCTCCAAAATAGCCGCTGGCTCCACATCATAAGTAAAATCTCCGTTTAACTGAACCCTGCTGAAATACAAGACATGAGACGGATCGCCAATATACTTCCGAAGCATAGAAACATGAAATACCTGATGCACACTCGACAAGCTAGGTGGCAAAGCCAGCTCATAAGCCACCTCCCCTATCCTCTGAAGCACCTCAAAAGGCCCAATGAACCAAGGACTCAATTTACCCTTCTTCCAAAATCTCATAACACCCTTCATGGGTGAAACCTTCAATAGAACCTTTTCCCCAACCATGTAGGACACATCATGAACCTTCCTATTAGCATAACTCTTTTGTCTCGACTGCGCTGTACGAAGCCGCTCCTGAATTACCTTCACCTTGTCGAAAGCATCCTGCACCAAGTCTGTACCCAAATGCCTAGCCTCACCCAGCTCAAACCAACCAACTGGAGATCTACACCGTCTCCCATATAAAGCCTCATATGGAGCCATCTGAATACTCGACTGATAACTCTTGTTATATGCGAACTCTGCGAGCGGTAGAAACTAATCCCATGAACCACCAAAATCAATGACACAAGCGCGCAACATGTCCTCCAGTATCTGAATGGTGCGCTCGGACTGCCCGTCCGTCTGAGGGTGAAAAGCTGTGCTCAACTCAACCTGAGTACCTAACTCTCGCTGCACGACCCTCCAAAACTGCAAAGTGAACTGAGTACCTCTATCTGAAATGATAGAAACTGGGACACCATGCAAGCGAACAATCTCCCGGATATAAATCTCTGCTAACCGCTCTGAAGAATAGGTAGTACACACAGGAAGTGCGTGGACTTGGTCAGCCAATCCATAATCACCCAAATAGCATCGAACTTCTTCAAAGTCCGTGGGAGTCCAACTACAAAGTCCATGGTGATCCGCTCCCACTTCCACTCTGGAATATCTATCTGCTGAAGTAAGCCACCCGATCTCTGATGCTCATATTTCACCTGCTGACAATTGAGACACCGAGCTACAAAGCCCACAGTATCCTTCTTCATTCTTCTCCACCAATAATGTTATCTCAAATCCTGATACATCTTCGCGGCACCTGGATGGATGGAATACCGCGAGCTATGGGCCTCCTCCAAAATCAACTCCGGAAGTCCATCTACATTGGGCACACATATCCGTCCCTGCATCCTCAATACCCCATCATCATCAATAGTCACATCTCTGGCATCGTCGTGCTGAACTCTATCCTTAAGGACAAGCAAATGAGGATCATCATACTGGCACTCTCTGATGCGATCAAACAAGGAAGACCGGGATACTACACAAGGTAAGACCCAACTGGGCTCTAAAATATCCAACCTTATAAACCGATTGGCCAAGGCCTAAACATCAACTGCAAGAGGTCTCTCCCAAACAAGAATATATGCCAAGCTACCCATACTCACCGCCTTTCTACTCAAAGCATCGGTCACTATATTGGCCTTCACTGGATGGTACAAGATAGTGATATCATAGTCCTTTAGTAGCTCCAACCATCTCCGCTGCCTCAAATTGAGATCCTTCTGCTTGAACAAGTGCTGGAGGCTACGATGATCAGTAAACACCTCACAAGGCACACCATACAGATAATGCCTCCAAATCTTCAACGCGTGAACAATGGCATCCAACTCTAGATCATGGACAGAGTAGTTCTTCTCATGGGGCTTCAACTGACGAGAAGCATAAGCAATCACTCTACCCTCCTGCATCAACACACACCCAATACCAACTCTCAAAGTATCACAATACACTGTATATGAACTTGAAGCTGATGGCAAAACTAACACTGGAGCTGTAGTCAAGGCAGTCTTGAGCTTCTGAAAGCTCGCCTCACACTCATCCGACCACCTGAATGGAGCACCCTTTTGAGTCAATTTGGTCAAGGGTGATGTTATAGATGAAAATCTCTGAATGAACCGACGGTAATAACCTGCCAAACCAAGGAAGCTGCGAATCTCCGTGGCTGAGGATGGCCTGGGCCAACTCTGAACCGCCTCTATCTTCTTCGAATCAACCTGAATACCCTCACTAGACACCACGTGTCCCAAGAAAGCCACTAAACTGAGCCAAAACTCACACTTGGAGAACTTTGAATAGAGCTTCTCCTCCCTCAACCGCTGCAATACCACACTCAAATGCTCTGCGTGCTCCTCCTGACTACGCAAATACACCAGAATATCATCAATGAATACAATGACAAACAAGTCGAGATAAGGTCGAAGCACGCTGTTCATCAAATGCATGAACGCTGCTGGGGCATTGGTCAGCCCAAAAGACATCACAAGGAACTCATAATGACCGTATCGGGTCCTGAAAGTTGTCTTATGAATATCCCAGTCCCTGATCTTCAACTGGTGATACCCTGAACGGAGATCAATCTTGGAGAACACCTCGCTCCCTGAAGCTGGTCAAATAAATCATCAATACGAGGCAAAGGATACTTGTTCTTGATGGTGACCTTGTTCAACTGCCTGTAATCAATGCACATCCTCATAGTGTCATCCTTCTTTTTCATAAATAGAACAGGCGCACCCCACGACGACACACTGGGCCGAATAAACCCCTTATCAAGGAGTTGCTGAAGCTGCTCCTTCAACTCCTTCAACTCCGCTGGTGCCATACGATACGGTGGAATAGAAATGGGCTGAGTGCCTGGCACCAAATATTTAAATCAATATCCTTGTCCGGTGGCATGCCCGGCAGGTCTACGGGAAACATATTCGGAAAGTCCCTCACTACCGGAACTGAGTCAATCGTAGGAGTCTATGCACTAACATCCCTCACGAAGGCCAGATAAGAAAGACAACCCTTCCAACCATCCGCTGGGCCTTCAAAAATGGAATCACTCCACTGGGAACATAATCCTCGAACCTCGCCACTCAATCCGTGGCAACCCCGACATAGCCAATGTCATTGTCTTAGCATGACAGTCCAAAATAGCACGACACGGAGATAACCAATCCATGCCCAATATCACATCAAAATCAACCATACTAAGCAACAAGAGATCCACTCGGGTATCCAAACCCCCAATAGTCACCACACACGATGATATGTACGGTCCACAATAATAGTATCGCCCACCGGAGTAGATACACGAACAGATGAAATAAGAGACTCGCGAGGCGTATCCAAATAGCGAGCAAAATATGATGACACATATGAAAAAGTGAAACCAGGATCAAATAATGCAGAGGCATCTCTTTGGCAGACTGAGACAATACATGTAATCACAACATCTGAAGCAATAGCATCCAGTCTGGCTGGAAGGGCATAGAAACGGGCCTGACCACCACCTGATCGACCTCCCTCTCTAGGGCGACCCCTAGCTAACTGACCTTCACCCCGAGCTGACTGAGCGGGTGGGGAAGTAACTGGTGCTAAAGTCGAAGGCAGACTCCTCTACTAGGATGAACCTCCCATAAGACGGGGACAAAACCTCTTAATATGACCCAAATCTCCACACTCGAAGCAACCTCTCCTAGCAAATGGCGGTGGGGATTGAAGAGGGCCTCGAGCACCGGGATGCCCACTAGAAGAACCAGGCATAGATGAGCCCTGAATTGATGGTTCCTGAGTCAAACTCTGAGCTGGAAGGGCACTGAGAGATGAGTGACCCTGATGTGAACTGTGAGAATCGTGGTCAGATGATCCACCATGGTGGCTGGCTGAGCATGTTTGAATGGGCGGCCTCTGCCGTGCTGAAACTGACCTCCCGAAGGAGCACCACCAAAACTACCAAATCCCCGAGGCCTCTTGGCCTCCCTCTCATCTCGCTCCTGAGGCGAATTGACTCTATCTATCTAGCAATGTCAACCACCTCCTCAAAAGAAGCGCCAGATACTCTCTCTCTGGTCAGAAAAATCCGTAGCAGATAAGTGAGGCCATCAACGAACCTCCTGATCATCTCCCTATCCGTGGGAACTAGCCAGATAGCATGACGGGCCAACTCGGAGAATCTCATCTCATACTGCGTCACAGTCATATCCCCCTGACACAGGTGCTCAAACTACCTGCGCAGCTTCTCTCTGCGAGAATGCGGTACATACTTCTCTAGGAAGAGAATGGAGAACTGATGTCAGGTAAGGGGCGCTGCACCAACAGGCCTACGCCTCTCATAAGCCTCCCACCAAGTAAAGGCAGCTCCTGAAAACTGAAAAGTAGTAAATGAGACCCCATTAGTCTCCAGAATACCCGCTGTGCGTAGAATCCTCTGACACTTGTCCAAGAAACCCTAGGCATCCTGGCCCTCTGCACCACTGAAAGTCGGAGGCTGAAGTCTACCAAACCTCTCCAATCGACGTTGCTCGTCATCAGGCATAACTAGAACCACATAATCCTAAGCAGGTGCAACCGGCTGGGCTGGCGGTGCTCCGGTGTCTGCAGTCCCTGAACAACCTGATCGGGTGTATGGGCGGCGGGAGTCTGAGTGCCTCCCCCAGCCTAGGAAGTAGCTGTTGTAGTAGTAACTGCGACCACCTGAGCAAGACTGGTGCACAAGATCAGAATCTGAGCCAAGGTGTTGCTCCCAAACGCACACGCAAGTATACATGGTCGACAAGTAATATAGGATTGTAAGTCCAGATATCGTACCCATAGGGACTTGTGATTAACTATCAACTAAATTAAACCAAACAATTAATCTATATAAGCGAATCCTAATGTATGAATATTTAACTAAAGATAATCTAGAGTAGTAAACTAAGAAACTAAAGAGTCGGCAATATTAGGGACGAATTCAATGTGAGTGAATATTCTAGAGCTATGGGTTAGCTAACAATCCCGTTGAGTTTTCTACCTAAATTGTCTAATTAATTTATCTAGTTTATTGGTTGACGGGGTTAATATTGCTCGTAGCCTTCTCCCGAAGTACAACTCGCCTATTCAAGCTAACCTAACGCCTATATTCCTATAGAATTATGATTAACAAGAATGCATTTATAATTCCTGTATAATAACCAAGCAAGGCGATTAGGTATATTCCTATCCTAACCGCAAATTCGCTCCCCCTAAGAGTTAAGATCTTGCTCTACTCAATCTTATATGCAATCTAGAATTCCCTCTCCCGAGTTCAATCCTAGATTCGTAGATAGTATTCAATTGGTGATCAAGCAATCAAATAATTAAGCGCAAGATTGAATAAATAAACCAATATGATAAAATAATAAGAACAATTTAAGCTTCAAACCACAACGTTCATGTAGCACCCAACAACTCTAGAATAAAGAAATTATGAAACTAAAAGAAGAGAAGAGAAGAAAAAGTAGTTAGAAGCCTCCTCCAAGCGTGGTGTGTGTTCCTCCACGTGAAACTCCCTTCAAAGTATGCTAGATATCCTCCAAGTTAGGTTTAGAGCCCCTTTTATACAAGTTGGGATCGTGTAGGGCCGAAATAACCTTGTCCCAGACGAATTAGAAAAACCCGCGCAACACAGCGTCCAGGCCAGCGCTAGGCGCTGGTCCTGGCACTGAAGGCAGTAACGTTTTGCCTTTTGAATTCTTTTGCTGCGTTTCTTCAGCAATTGTATGCTATCATGTTTCCTTTTTCTTGTCCTCAAATTGGGGGGACAAAAACCAAAGGGTGTCCCCCCTTTTTTTATTCATTTAATTTTCTTTCTTTTTCTTCCGCGTTTTATTCAATTTTGCTCCAAATCTCTTCATCTTCATACCGTTTTATTCCTACACAATTAAAATATAATATTAAGCATAATGTAATATAATTAACACTCAAATGACGATTAAAAAGTACTAGAACATGAGGCAACAATGGGTAAATATATGTATTTTTGGCCGAACATCACAAGGTCACCTGGAGACCCGGAATAACAATAGGCACAGTCGGTGCCTGAGCTCGTACTGCTGAAGCATCCCCCGCTGGAGCCTGATCATGAACTGGGGCGGCTGGTGGATCTGCAGGTGCTGCCCTAGCCGCTGTACGGGTTACACCCTTGCCCCTACCACGGCCTCGACCGCGTCCTCGGCCTCTAGTGGCCCCAACTGGTGGTACTGGTGGTCGAGCATCCTGACCGGTAGCACCTGTCCTCACCATCTGGGAGAGAATAGAATAACAGAAGTTTAGTACCAGAATCAATAGATTCGCACGACAAGAATTCAAGAATGTGAAGTTTTCCTAAAGGTTCTGCAGCCTCCCGAAGATAAGTGCAGACGTCTCCGTACCGATCCGCGAGACTCTACTAAACCTGCTCATGACCTGTGAGAATTATGTAACCTAGGCTCTGATACCAACTTGTCACGACCCCAAAACCGACCCGGTCGTGATGGCGCCTATCGTGAAACTAGGCCAGCCAACTGATTTCCAAATAACCCATATTTCATTTAAAACTTAAGTAATACCATGTTTCCAACTGAAATCCAATAAAAGATATAAAGTAAAAGTCAAAACAAAGCGAAAAATACAAGCCCGGCCTCGGGTGTCACTAAGTCATGAGCGTCGCTACAATAGTTCTGAAACAAGACAAGACCAAAACAGTCTGGAAATAACAACAAAGTACTAATAGGAAGATAGAGAAGGAGATAAGTGGAACTTCGATCGCCAGGCAGCTACCTCGCTATCTCCGTGAAGTTTGCGACTGGAGCAGTCAACAGCCGCTACCGTGCCCTGAGATACCTGGATCTGCACACAAGGTGGAGGGAGTAACAAGAGTACACCAACTCAGTAAGTAACAAGTCCAAACTATGGACTGACAGGTAGTGACGGACGAAACCTTAATAGGTAATACATTTAAACTGCACAGAAAAGTAGACATGCTTGCAGTTCAAGTAATATCTCAACAGTAAATAAAATGTAGTCTAAACAGTACGGAGTATAAAACTCAGGAAAATCTCTATGTACCAATGCACAGATAGCATGACCAATGTTCCATGTACCTCCACTCACAAGTGCTCAACCGCTCGGTACTGTACATGGCCATCCGGCCCAGGGAAGATCCATCCCGGAATATATATACACATCACTAACCGCAGTCATCCAGTACCGAGGAATGCCATTCCATCCCTATGGAGAAGATCCATCTCCAGGTGTAATACTTCGGACAAGATCCATGTCCATGGAAGATCCATCCATCAATATCATCAACTGCGCTCACTGGGGGTGTCAAGAATCCGGAAGGGCTCCTTTCAGCCCAAGCGCTATAACAAGCCAACGAAGGCATAATCAATATCTCGCTGCGGCATACAACCGGATCTCATACTGTCACTCAATATCAAGCTCTTGGCCTCACTCAGTCATCACTCTCCAGTCTCACACACACGGGCTCAAAATGTCATGGTACTAGCCCGAACAATGATATGATGTGTCAGATAACAATAATCGAGACTGAGGCATGATATAATATGCATGAACAGGACTGAGTACAGAATGTCAGTGAAGCTAATGATATGACAGCAAGTGTCGCGCCCCCTTTTTCCTCGCGGAGTCCGCGTTTTGACATTTGGGACAACTCCTTTCCTTTTAGAATTGGGTAAGAGATTTGAAGAGTCGCCACATAACGGATTAAGGTGCGTTAAAGCACCTAGAACAATTGACTCATGAAACCAGTTTACATCACCAGAGATTGGGTAAGGGCTCGAAATTACCTTGAGGGGAAGGTGTAAGGCACCCCTCGAGGTCCACAACGGTGGGTCCCGGCCGAACTCAATTAAGCGAATTAGTCTTAAAGCGGCATAAAACAGTTTAGACAGACATCATTTCAAAATAGGAATAAAAAGGGTCTTAGGTTTTTTTAGCCTATAGGATCATTTCCATGCAATACTTGGTAACTTTCCCCAAATTGGGGTGTTACGCATAGCATTAGCGCACATGTCATCATCTCCTTTTTTACCCCATTACTATCTTTTAGTTGTTACCTAAGCATTCTAGCAGCTTCTAATGCGTAACTTATGCATGCACTACCCGTCCCTTACCTATAGTCCTGGAGGTGTTTAGGACTTCTATTTTGGATGGATCTAGACTCACCTACGTTGCTTAAAATGAGAAAACTAAGCGACAAACAAAATTCATATAGGACTGTCACATAAGAAGCAAATAAAGGCTCATGTTGACCTCCACAAGTAGCCAACCAATGCACGCAATTCAAACAAACAAAGTTTTTATAGTTTAGGATCCTATAGACAAGATATCTAGATGAGCATGAACAGAAAATACAACAGCCTTATTAAACGAGCATTGAGACCTACGGGCTTGCCCACTGATTTGATTAAGCTCTGAATCTGGGCATGTTTCAAGCAGCATGAGATCACAGTTTTTGGCCCAGAATTCCTAATAACCCTACAGGTTTGCCTACTGATAGCCAGAATAGAATGATATCTAAAATTTGATTAAAGCCCCTATAACATGATTTCTAAGCGAATTACTGATTTCTAACTCATGAAAATAGATTTTTATCTCCTTATATCCTATAGGCATGCTTTCTAATTTGCAGAATTAATTAGCTCCTATAGATATGATTTCTAGGTGTCGAAACTGATTGCTTTAGTTCCTATAGGCATGGTATCTAAATTGAAACTGATTTTACCTCCTATAGGCATGATATCTAACTGATTGAGTTAAAAACCCTATAGGCATGATATCTAATCGATTGAGTTAAAACCCTATAGGCATGATATCTAACTGATTGAGTTAAAAACCCTATAGGCATGATATTTAACTGAACCAGATATGGGCAGATATCATACAGATTACCAGAAAATCAAACATAAAAATCCTATAGGTATAGTCACTAATGCACATTTAATTGAAACATGTGTAAATCCCATATGCATAATTGCTAATGGCAGGATTAACGGAAGACCTAGAGGCAGTATTTCTAGTAGGCCAAGAATGTGGAAATATAGAGTCGCAAACAGAATAATCCTATAGGTATGGTCTCTAAACAAGTAATAACATTCACATAATTAAACCAAGGAACCTATAGGCAGGATTTCTACCCGAGTTTAAAGATATAAAAAAACCCTTTGATTTTACTAGTAAGCCCCAAATCTGTTTATTACAAAGATTATTACAACTCAGAATGAATAAATTATAACAGTATCCATTACACTATAGAGAGCCTTAGCAAGCCCAATATAAACCTGGGAGCTAGGCCTTCAAACACAACAGCTTTGAAATAATAGCAGGGATCCACAACACCTTAAACCAGGCTTCCAGTGTGTCAAAGTTCCCAAAGAGTCTCAAGGACCCCGGTCAATGCTCATACTAGAACCACACTTTCAACACAGAATTCAGAAGAGATTTGAAAACCAGCCCCAATGTGTCAGAGTTCCAAGGAGTCTAAGGGACCCTAGGCAGTGCTCACACTGGGGGTGGTAAGAACCTAGATAACTAAGAGTAGAAGTTTGAAATCCAGTATGTAGAAGGTAGGGGAATAGGTTTAGAAGACAGCTAATATCCAAAAGGGTAAGGGTAAGGGGACAAATTCAGAAACTAGTGCATACAAAATGGTAATAGAACTGCACAAACAAACTCATGTTCAACATATAATTCAACTAAGTTGACATTGGTTCAGACTAGATACTCATACTAGCACTTAAAGTGATCACAAAAAGCTAACATACAGGATTAGCCACACCTTGCTTGCAGTATCTAACAAATGATCAAAACAGGAAGCATACAGCTGAATTGGATAGGGTTTCACATTATAGCTTAGTTCAGTATTGTCACTAAGTGGAATCACATAGTCAAATAACAAACAGAATCATGCTGAAATTTTAAACTAATAAGCACATAGGGTTGAATAGAATAACAAAGACTAAAGCATGCCAGTTGAGAAAGTAGTAACAGAAAACATGCCGAGGTTGAAATAAACTATAAGACAGATAACAGGAACTGAAACATGCCAATTGAGAAAAGAGTAAACAAGAATCATAGTTCATACAGAAACATGCTGAGGCTTGAAATAAGCTAACCAAATAAGCACATAGAACATAATAGAATAACATGTGTTAACACATACCAATTAGGAAGAAAGTAAATAGGAATGTAATGGTAGTTTGGATCCAAAGAGTTCATCCTTGGCTTCCAGTCGGCTAAACAATGTAGAAATCAGAGTATTTGCACACAGAGAGAACTCAAATGCTTTGAGAAAAAGCAGAGAGATATTGAGTTGTAAAGTGAGGAAATTGTAAGAGTGCGTAAGGGTGAGTGTAAGTCTGTAAGCGTGTGTAAGCTTGTGTGTCTCAGCGTGTATGTGTCTGAGTCTGAGTGTTTTGAAAATTAGAACAATGAAGGGTTTTATAGCATATAGTAGAGTAAAACCAAATAAGGTAGGAGAATCAATGGTACACAAGTAAGGCAAGGAGATTAGTTAATTAGTCAATTAGGGCTAACAGGAATCAATTAGTAGGCAGAATCCTTTAAGTATCACTTAAACTAACACGGAATAAATCAGCAGTCAAGATTGAGGCATAAATAAGGTAAGTAGTAAGTCCAGAGATCAATTAAAAGTCAGAGTACAAAATCAGGCTAGTAGCACGGATAATTAATCATATAAATAAGGTAAAAACATGGTAAAATCTTAATAAGGAAATGCGGGTACTAAATTCAAACCTAATTTGGGTAGTAAAGTCAATTAACACTTAACTGATAGAATTAAAGGTAAACGGGCAAAAGACAGTAGGATAAGCAGTCAAATAATCAAAACCCTAAGAAATACAAAGACATATACATGGAGCTTGATTATATCAAGTAAAAATCAGTCGAAAAGTAAATAAGAAAGTCAGAGATGAAAACATTTGCAGAAATCCATCAGAAATCAAAACCATAGCTTTAGGGTAAACGAAATCGGTCAATAATAATAGTAAGAACAGAAAATCTTAAGGGAGAAATACCAAACAAGCACAAAATCGTTTCAGATCTAAAGAGATCTAAACGGGTTCAACAAGAAAGTAGTTAGGTTCATAAAAAATAGACAGAAGCGAATCAAATCTGGTTTGAACTAGAGGTTTGAAACCCAAAAAATACGAAGATACTCGTACTCACAGGTATCGGAGTGAACATAGACGGAATAATCGAGAAAGGAGAGACTTTGAACTAGATTTGGTTCGAGTCTCTTGAGATTTACATCAAGCAGCGTAGAAATCGTATAACCAGTAGAGATAGGAGGCCATATAAGGCCCAAGATCGAAGAGAAACCCCATGGATTGAAGGGGTTCAGGTGACGGCGGGCTAGGGTTAGGGGAAAGTTGAGAGAGAGGAGAGGAGGAAGGGATTCAGGGGCGGCGGATTTTTAGAAATGAGGTAGGGTTTGGGGGGGGGGGTGGTGTAATAAAAATGGAAGGTGGATCCTGGACCGGAGATCTTCTGATATCAATGGCCACGATCAGTTTTAGGCCGGGGCGGGTTTAGACGGGTTATGGGTTATGGTTATGGGTTAATTTAATTGGGCTGGGGTGGCAATTTGGGCCAGGTCCGAAAAGAAATCAAATTAAAAGAGGCTAAATGTTAAATACCCAATTAATTTGATAAAATAATTTATAAAAATAGCTAAGAAATGATAAAATATTATTAATGCATGGAAATGATTTAAAATAATTAATTAATATTATAAAAATATAAAAGGTCATTTTCCGTGTAAATAATATAATTATGAATATAAGGGCTATTATTGCAAAGTTATTGCAATTATAGCCTAAAGATATAAATATATTTATGCCTAAAATGATTAAAGCTTAATATAAATGATAAAAATCAAGTAATAAATCATTATAAAATTATTTGTGATGCAATTAGTAATTATTTAGATAATAAAATGCTGGAATAAATTACTTAAAATCCTTTTTTAAAAATTACAGAAAATTATGGAAAAATACTGGTTGATGTTCATGCACTATTTTGAAAGTATATAGGCATTTAAAAAATATATGAGGGAAAAATTGGGTATCAACAGCTGCCCCTCTTTACCCGGGAAGGATGAAAGAGTTGTCGGGTAAAGAATTGATGACCGATTTTGACCGAATGTTGTGTTTAGAAAAATATAGGCCGCACACCGGTCTCTGAGCTGCCGACATATCCCCGGTTTTACAGGAATCAGGCCATGAGTAGTTCTGGACCCACCGGTGAATGAAACCGATGGAATTGTTATAGGAATGGTAGTATGTTTCGGAAAAGGTTCTTTTGTGAAGGGTGGTATTGGATGGGTTTGTGCGGGATTATGAAGGCGAATCTGAATTGTAACAGACATATCACAGGGCAGGTATCTGAATAGTAATGGAGTGAAGGCGAGCAGCTGATGGGAATCGGTTATATTTGAAATGATGGCAAGGTGCAAATGGTGTGAGGGAAAACCGGAGCGAAGGTTGCTCCTGTTTGAAGAACGGTCACCTCCTGGGTTTCCTGCAAAACTTAAACACAATGCATGAAAGTAAATAGATTACTACGATAATTTAAACATGATGCAAATTCCCTTTGGACCATGAAGGTTGTCTTTGGATAGTGAAGATGACGTCCTTAGACCATGACGTCCTGGGCCATGAATCATGAGATAAGGGATTCGCAGGCCATGAAATGATGTTCTGGGGCCATGAAGATGGTGCCTCTGAACCATGACGCCTTTGAATAATGATGTGCAGTATTGAGAGATCCTCAGGCCATGACATAGTGTCTTCAGGCTATGAGAATGATGCCTTCGGACTATGACGCATTCAGACAGGTTGGCTATACATCCGCCCATAAATTGCAGAGACAGGGTACCAAAGGTAATAACAAGACAAAGCTTAGTCTTGTGCAGAGTTTGGGGGTAGAGCTTAGCCCTGAGAGAAAAAGATAATGCAAAGTTTAAAATAGAGCAACACTCATGCAGAGGGAGACAAAGCTTAGTCTCACGAGAAGGCAATGTTTAGCCTTATGCAAATAAGGAGGCAGGGCTTAGCCTCATGTGAAAAGTGAGACAGGGCTTAATCTCATACAAAGAGAAGGCAGTGCTTAGCCTTATTCAAATAAGGAGGCAGGGCTTAGCCTCATGTGAAAAGTGAGACAGGGCTTAGTCTCATACAAAGAGAAGGCAGTGCTTAGCCTTATGCAAATAGGGAGGCAGGGCTTAGCCTCATGCAAAATTTGAGACAGGGCTTAGTCTCATGCAGAGAGAAGGCAATGCTTAGCCTTATGCAAATATGGAGGCAGGGCTTAGCCTCATGCAAGGATCGAGACAACGCTTAGTCTCATGCAAAGAGAGAAGGCAATGCTTAGCCTTATGCAAATATGGAGGCAGGGCTTAGCCTCATGCAAGGATCGAGACAGAGCTTAGTCTCATGTAAAGAGAGAAGGCAATGCTTAGCCTTATGCAAATATGGAGGCAGGGCTCAGCCTCATGCAAGGATCGAGACAGAGCTTAGTCTCATGCAAAGAGAAGGCAATGCTTAGCCTTATGCAGATAGGGAGGCTTAGCTTAGCCTCATGCAAGGATCGAGACAGAGCTTAGTCTCGTGCAATGGAAAAATAGCAAATAGGAGAAGAATATTTCTTAGCTGGAGATATACTTGCGCTTGGCGGCCTGGTTGTTAGTGATTTTGATATGTGTATATTTGCGAATACTCCTGTTCACTGTACCTGCATCCGAAGAAAAATCATGAGTTCAGTAGGGGGAGGTTGGTTCGTGCCTTTGTTTGCTTGCTTCGCTCTGCTCTGTTCTGGAGGCCCTGTTCGAGTTGCCCTGGGTAACACCTGGTGGTCATAGAAATAAAGTTTTCGAAAATATGTACTTATTGATGAAATAGAGTTATTTTAGAAAACATAGTAGTATATAATATCAAGTAAGTTAGATGAATCAGTGACTGTGACATATTTTAGAGACACCGCGACCTCCTTGCTTTAGAATTTTGAGGGTCCTCCTCAAAATTATGCCCCAGTTTGAAAGCAATTCTTTGACTGTTCTACGTGTAACGAAGTTCGTTGGATCTGCTCCGAAATTTTGAGAATCCTTCTCAAAATTCTGCCCCAGTTACTTAACCGATTTATGACTGTCTGGCATATGATGGCGTCGGCTGGCCTTGTTCCGGAATTTTGAGGGTCCTCCTCAAAATTCTGCCCCAGTTTTTGGTTCTAGGGAAATGAAGATTTAATTAAAATGTGACCGAACCCATGGGGCTGCCTACATATCCCCTCTTAAACCGGAATCAGGTCAAGCGTAGTTCAGTTAAATTAGATGAAGAAATGTAAACAGTCTAAACATAGTATCTCTTGACTGCGTCTGAATTGATAGGTTTTGGCCAAACTTCTCCGTCCATTTCTGCAAGTATGAGTGCTCCTCCTGTTAGCACCCAGTGAACCATGTAAGGACCTTGCCAGTTGGGTGAAAATTCCCTTTGGCTTCATCCTGATGCGGGAAGATCCGCTTCAGCACCAGCTGCCCCGGTGCGAATTGTCTTGGTCTGACCCTTTTGTTGAAAGCTCTGGACATTCTATTTTGATAAAGCTGACCGTGACATACTGCATTCATTCTTTTTCCGTCTATGAGGGCTAGTTGCTCACAGGGGCTCCTTATCCATTCTGCATCACTGAGTTCGACTTCTTGTATGATCCTTAAAGAAGGAATTTCTACCTCGGCTGGAATGACAGCTTCGGTACCATAAACCAGTAAATAAGGAGTTGCCCCAGTTGATGTGCGGACTGTGGTACGGTACCCCAATAAGGCAAAGGGTAACTTCTCGTGCCATTGTTTGTGATTTTCTACCATCTTCCTCAGTATCTTCTTGATGTTCTTGTTGGCAGCTTCTACAACTCCGTTCATTTGAGGCCTGTATGCTGTAGAGTTTTTGTTCTTGATTTTGAAGGTTTCACACATGGCTTTCATCAGGTCACTGTTGAGATTGGCGGCATTATCAGTGATAATGGACTCGGGAACCCCGAATCGACAATCAATACGATCCTTGACAAAATCTGCGACGACTTTCTTTGTTACAGCTTTGTAAGATGCAACCTCTACCCATTTTGTGAAATAGTCGATAGCCACTAAAATGAACCGGTGCCCGTTAGAAGCGGTGGGCTCGATCGGACTGATGACATCCATTCCCCAGGCAGCAAAAGACCAAGGTGCACTTGTTGCATTGAGCTCGTTTGGTGGTACATTTATCATGTCTGCATGTACCTGGCATTGGTGGCATTTCTGATGTACCAGATGCAATCCGTTTCCATCACTACTAGAAATATAGCATTTTCCCACAAAAATTTTCCACGGGTAAATTGTCAGTGGCAATTTCCACCGAAACTCAGTGGGAAAAGTGAAATTTCTTTTCCATGAAAAAACACTAACGTTTCCCACTAACTATCCGCGGGAACGTTTTGGCGCAAAAATGCGCGCAATTTACTTCCCACTGATTCTATGAGAAAAGTCATTAAAAAAATAATTATATAAAACTAAAAAAATTTCCCAGGGAAAACAGTGGGAAAGTATAAAAAAAAAAACGTTTTTAAATATTCCCACAAATTCCGCGTGAACGAAAAATTTTGAATTTTGAATTTTTATGTTTTATTGAAAAAGTTTTCCTACAGAGATTTCCCAGGGATGTAGTGGAAAGTTTTATTATTATTCACCTAGCCTTTTAGTTTTCTCTCAGTGTATATTTCGTGTTTTCTGCCTCTGTCTCTCCGCTCCAAGACCTATTCTTCACCTCGAACTCACTCCCTTCCCAGGTAACTCTCTCTCTCCCCCGCTCTCTCTCTCTCTCACCCTCTCCTTTTTCGATTTTAATTTTTTTCGAAATTTAGGGATTTTCTGGTATTTCAAACCTTAGGTTTGAAAAAATTGTTGTTGTTAAACCTAAGTCTCTTATGCCTTATAGAGCGCAATTTTAGGGATCTTCTGTCGAAATTTAGGGATTTTATGTCAAAATTTAGGGATTTAGGGACATAAACCTAAGTCTTTTATGTCGAAATTTAGGGACTTTCTGCTATTTCAAACCCTAGATTTGAAAAATGTGATGGTAATTATGAGAGTACGATAACAACAACAGCAACGGTTTGTTCAACTAAATGCATAATGTTTAATCAAAATAATATTGTTGTTTTACATCTGAATTACCATTTTGATTTTCATGGCATGTGAAAACAGAGAGGCAAAAGAAGTTTGTGCATGTGCATTCATCCAAATTTTCAGTATCTCACTGTCAGCTTGGCTTCTACCATCATATTATGTAAAATATGTTTTCAGCTTTGCAACTGTCATAAAAGAGTGTTCACTGATAAGATATTATGAACTCGCTATGCTAGTTGACGTGCGAGCCTCCTAATTATTAACATTTTGAGTATCGAAACTATTGATAGCTGCAAACATTTCCAATTTTTCTTGTTCCTTGGTGGAGTTCTTGATTATGTGTCGTGCATTGTTATAGCGCTTTGACTGGAACTAATTGACGCAATCAAGTTCAGGCCATAATATGCTGTCAATAAGTTTGTACCCCTCAAAACATGAATTTTAAATAGGACATTGATACAGCACTTCGTTGATCTATTCAAGCAAATATGATATCATAAATATAGGAAATTCGATCCAACTCTTTAATCGACTCGAAGAAATTTTAGTTGAAAACAGGAATTAAAAAAATTAATTAGCCAGCAAAATTATGTGGCAGAGAACTTGTCACCTAGAAGTCTTGAGACTGGATAATGCTCCGGAAACTTGAGATCTGTTACGCAATTCACTGCATTTAACATGGAGGTCCTGGTCAGAAGTTCCATGTGGACAGAATGTTTGCTGAATTTAGGGTAAAATTAATCATTACTTTATTTTAGCTCACTTTATTCAATCTAACATTTTTTATTTGCAGATAAAGTGTGCATGGTCACATGATTGTGAGGCAGAGGTACGAACCGTTTTCTTTAAGAAATGTTCTGATAGGTTGTCTGATATGCTTCGGACTGCTCGAGAAAATAATGTGAGGCCAACTCGATCGGATTCTTGATTATTTATGGGTTAAACTTCTTGAATATTGGAAATCTCCGGAATTTGAGAAGAAGAGCCGCCAGTGAAGGGCAGCCCGTATGTTCGACAAGGGTGGCTCTATGCACACTGGGGGTTCAACTAGTATGGCGACTCATCGAAAAAGATTGGTAATGTGTTTATTATATTTTTCTTGATTTATAACTGCTTTAGTTATCATTTTTTTAATATATTTTATTTTGCAGAAAAAGGCTAAAGGAAGACCAGTAACTCATGATGAGGTGTTTGAGGAGACCCACATGAAGAAGTTGAAGGATGGAACAAAAACAACTTGGGCCGAGATGCGCGCTGAGACAACCCATGTAAGATTAACAATATTATTCACATATATTTGTTAACATAATAAACAAAAGAATTATAAAAACCAGGCAGAAAGTTCTGTCACACTTGGAGGCTACGTGTGATATGTGTGTATTGCGTATTTTGCCAAAAAAACATGAATGGTGTAGAATAATCCTTTGGATGTGTTAATGAACATTTGTATCTCGTTTGCCCTTTAGAAGGGGAACAACTGCCAAAATTTGATTTCTTTAATTTGAATTAGGAAATGACTATTCCTCTTGGAGCCTAAGTATTAAATTGATCTACTGGAAGTTGGAGGTGCATGTAATAGTAATGTCTTTGTCACCAAATTAAGGTGCTCTCTATTATGGCAAAAGAAGGGAATGATCAAGAACTATATGTGGCCATTTACATACCACACAAAGTCATGTTAATTAGCTTAAAGATAATACTTGCAGCAAGATCCTGCCATTACATGCTTCTGCTCTGGAGAATATTGCGTATGTACGTGGAGTTTATCATTTAATTGAGAATCCCTTCTTGTCATGTGACTTTTAGAATTTATGTGATTAGGTACAAAACCTTTATGTTATCTAGGTGCACTCATACTTTTTTGTTCTCAAGTGGTGATAGTATGTGGTATTTTAGTAGTATTGGATATCGAATTATCCTTTAGCATATGTAAAAGCTCATTTATAATCTTCTTTTGTAAGAGCAGAACTTTTTATATATTAGTAGTGTGTTCTATGTTTCTCTCTCTCTCACTCGCTCTCTCAACTGTACCTCTCTTTCATCTTCTCTTTGTGCCTTGTGATATTGTGTAGAGTGCCATCTTATATTCCAATAGCTTTTCCATAATCAGAATTGTTTCTTTGTGCTATGCACCTGTTCTTTTTGTAGTCTTGGTTCTGCAATTGCATGTACTTAGTAACTTAGAGAAAGGGATCTGTTCTTAACTTAGAGAAAGGGATCCGTTATTAGTGGTTATATGTGCTTCAAACTGATAAAACTTAACCCCTACCTTATATTATTTTTGGCAAAGTTTGTTGGCCAGGAGTCTAGATATTTAGCTTCATGATAATAGGCTAGGTCTAGGTGATTTGGCGATTGTTTATGCTCCCGCTTGATTATGTTTCAATGTCACAATATGGTTAAATGATGAAAAATGGACTCTAATTGTGAATTTTACACATTGCAGGATGGTGAGCCTATATGATGCCTTAAAGTTGTGATTGGAGCTACATTGGAGCAAGAAAGACCCCTCGGAGCTGAGTGCGCGCAAAGACTAGACAAAGAATTGAAGAAAAAATGACCTGAACTAGCGCGAGCAGTAGCGCGATCGCGCTAGTCCTGAAGCGGGAGGCAGAATGTCAGGAGACTAGCGCGAGCATTAGCGCGTTCGCGCTAGTCCCAGTTCTGGTAAAGATTTGTTAGGGGCAAAATTGGAAATCTGGAGGAAATTTCACTTAACCTATATAGAGTCAAGCTCGCCCAAGGATTAGATATCAAGGTTTTCATAGTTTAGTACAAGAAACATAGAGGCAAGAGGCAAGGAGGAAAATCCAACATCAAGTTCTTCTTTTCTTCTTCTTGTTTTTACGTTTTGAATGAAATTAAACATCATTGAGATGAACACTACTATGAGTGGTTAAAACCTATTGTTCTAGGGTCATGGGTGAAACATGATTGTTGTTGTTCAGCGTTTAATTTAACAAAGTTGGTTTAATCATATTGGGTTGTTTATTTAATTCTGTTCTCAATTATTTTGCTGAGTAGCTAACAGTGGAATACTATCTACGAATCTATAGTTAAACTCGAAAGTGGGAACTTTGGATTGCATATAGAATTAAATAGAGAAAGTTCTTGAACCTGGGCATCGGGGAACGGATTCGCGGTTAGGATAGACATATACCTAATTGCCTTGTTTGGTTGAAATACAGGATTTATAAATGCATTCTTGTTAATTTTAATTCCATAGACATATAGGCATTAAGTTAACTTGAATAGGCGAGTAAGAACTCGACAGATTCTTATGAGCAATATTAACCCTGTCAATCAACAACCCAGATAAATCAATTAGTTATTTTAAGCCAAGAACGCAACATGATTGTTAACTAGCCCGTGACCCTGGAATATTCTCCCCTACTGCTTGTCATTCGACGTTGCTATTTGTTTGGTTGATTATTTTAGTTAGTTTATTAATTGATATTTTAGGTAGTAATTAAAGACGAATATTCTTTGTGGAAAAATCTCTTGGATCGATAAGTTAATTGAGTTAAATCAGTCAATAGTTAATCACAAGTCTTCATGGGAACGATACCTTACTCACTACTTTATTACTTGACGATCACGTGCACTTGCGTGAGTGTTTTGGTAGCAACAAGTTTTTGGCGCCATTACCGGGGACTTAGAAATTAGCTACTTGACTGAGTTAAGCTTTTATTAGTTATTTGTTCAAGCTTTAATTTTCAGTTTACCTTCTTTGTGTTAACACAGGCTCTTCTCTTAAATGCGGAGGAGTAGAAGCGCAAACAATCTACTTCCCCTTGATCCTGAGATTGAACGTACACTTCACAGAGTGAAGAGGGAAGTAGACGCAAGAACAAGAATTGAAAGAGAATTGGACATAGTAGTCCAACCACAACCAATAGAGATGGCGGGGAATGAAGAACGCGCAGTGATTGAAGCCGCAAGGCCCAGTCTTGCTAACATGACTCAGGCTATTGTGAAGCCTGACATCACAGGGCACTTTGAACTCAAACAATACATGGTGCAGCTGATCCAGTCCACAGGGCAATATGTGGGTCTACCTAGTGAAGACCCGCAGAGGCACATTCAGAATTTCTTGGAAATTACGGACACTTACAATTATCCGAATGTTTCCAAGGACTATGTCAGGCTGACACTTTTCCCCTTTTCAATGCTTGGGGACGCTAAGGAGTGGTTGCAGAAGGAGCCCGCAAACTCAATCCGCACATGGGATGATCTAGCAAGGAAATTCTTAATCAAGTTTTTCCCCACTAAGAAAACAAAGATATTGAGGAGTCAAATTCTTGGGTTCGAACAACGAGATGGCGAGACACTTCGTCAAGCATGGGAAAGGTACAAGAAGATGCTCAGAGACTGTCCACATCATTGTCAAACTGACGAGGTATTGGGTCACACTTTCATGGATGGGTTAGATGATGCCTCAAAGATGAATCTTGATTCAGCTTGTGGGGGTAGTTGCATAGCCAGACCGTACAGTGAAATCCAAATCTTGCTAAATATCTTCACGGCTAATGATCATAATTGGCAAGGTGAGGGTGATTCACGAAAGGCAATTAAGCAAAAATCAGCTGGATTACTTGAGCTTGACGACTTGTCAACCATGAGAGCCGATATTGCAAAGTTGGCTAATCAGATGACTAGGATGATGATGCAGCAACCACAAACAATGCAACATGTACAACAAATGGCTATTTGCTACGAATTATGTGGTGACAATCATATGAGTGACATGTGCCCTACGAATCCTGAATCTATATACTATGTAGGGCAGCAGAACAGAGGTCCATCGAATCAGCATGCACAGTACGGGAATTCTTACAATCCAAATTGGAAGAATCATCCCAACTTCTCATGGGGAGGAAATCAGCAGAATCAGAATCATTATAGACCCCAAGAGAATTTCAATCCACCTCAGAAGCCACCCCAACAAATGGAAGAGAGTACAAATGATTTGCTAAAGAAGTTGTTGCTTGACAATCAGCAGCTTAGAACCGATTTCAGAAATCTTGAAAGGCAAATGGGGCAGTTGGCAACGAATCAAAACACCAGACCTGCAGGCGCTCTCCCCAGTGATACAGAAAAGAACCCTTAAGTGAATGCAGTTACACTCAGAAACGGGAAAGAGCTGGAGGAAGTGCCAAAGAAAAGAAAAGACAAGGCTACACCCGAGGGGGAGTTGATACCTAAGGAAACGCATGAATCAAAGAATACTGATGCAATTCCAGAGCTAGTGGAGGCTGCAAGGCCACCGCCACCTTTCCCCCAGAGATTGCAGAAAAAAAATGATGATCGCATGTTCAACAAATTTCTCTCCATGCTGAGCCAGATTCAATTAGATATTCCACTTGTTGATGTACTGCATGAAATTCCAAAGTATGCTAAGTACATAAAAGATATAGTGGCTCACAAGAGAAGATTGACTGAATTTGAGACAGTTGCACTTACTGAGGAGTGCACCTCAAGGGTCCAGAACAAGCTTCCTCAAAAGCTTAAGGATCCTGGCAGTTTCACCATTCCTGTGCGCATTGGTAATATTGATGTGGGTCGTGCTCTTTGCGATTTGGGGGCGAGTATAAATCTGATGCCCTTATCTTTGTTCAAGCAATTGGGCCTGGGAGCTCCAAGGCCAACTACTGTGATGTTGCAGCTGGCTGATAGATCAATAGCACACCCCGAGGGTGTGATTGAAGACGTGTTGCTGCAAATTGGAAAATTTATCTTCCCAGCTGACTTCATTATCCTGGATTATGAGGCTGACGAACTGGTCCCAATCATATTAGGGCGACCTCTCTTGGCTACTGGTAATGCAATTATTAAAGTGAGAGAGGGAAAAATGATTTTGAGGGTGGATGATGAGCAAGTAGTCTTTAATGTCTACAAAGCAATCCAACTTCCCCGCCACTATGAGGAGCTCTCAATGATATCTGTTGTTGAGGCTGACGAGCAAATTCTTGACACAAGTGTATATCTAGACGACTCTCTAGAGAAAGCACTTATGTTATTCAATAGCATGGGAAACGATGAGGAGGTTGAGGAGATGATGCACATCCTGGATACATCATGTGCTTACATGCAGAGGATACACCCCTTTGAGCCCTTGAATAGGCCAGACGGGCCGCCCCCAAAACTGTCAATTGAGGAGGCTCCAAAATTGGAGCTTAAACCTTTGCCCCCTCACCTTCAATATGCTTATTTGGGTGACTCTGACACTTTACCTGTTATTGTTTCTTCTGAATTGTCTAAATTGCAGGAAGAGAAGCTATTGAGGGTGCTACGTGAGCACAAGCGAGCACTTGGGTGGACAATATCTGACATTAAAGGCATTAGTCTAGCTTTTTGCATGCATAAAATCCTCATGGAGGACGGACACAAGCCAAGTGTAGAGCAACAACGCCGACTTAATCCAATCATGAAAGAAGTGGTAAGAAAAGAAGTGATTAAGTGGCTTGACACAGGTATTGTATTTCCAATCTCAGATAGCAAATGGGTAAGCCCCGTTCAATGTGTACCTAAGAATGGGGGGATGACTGTGGTTGTTAATGAAAATAAGGATTTGATTCTCACAAGAACTGTCACTGGGTGGAGGATTTGTATAGATTATAGAAAATTGAATAATGCCACCCAGAAGGACCACTTCCCTCTCCCCTTTATTGACCAAATGCTTGATAGATTAGCTGGCCAGGAATATTACTGTTTCTTAGATGGTTACTCTGGGTATAATCAGATTGCTATAGCCCCAGAGGACCAAGAGAAAACCATATTTACGTGTCCATATGGCACGTATGCGTTCAAGAGAATGCCCTTTGGTCTTTGTAATTCACCTACGACTTTTCAAAGGTGTATGATGGCTATTTTTATTGATATGGTTGAAAGATTTGTAGAAGTATTCATGGATGATTTTTCTGTGTTTGGGTGCTCTTTCGATAACTGTTTAATGAATCTGGATAAAGTACTTGCTAGATGTGAAGAGACGAACCTGGTGCTAAACTGGGAAAAGTGCCACTTCATGGTACGTGAAGGTATAGTATTGGGGCACAAGGTGTCTAAAAATGGTTTGCAGGTGGACAAAGCAAAGGTGGAAGCAATTAAAAAATTGCCCCCACAAACGTCCGTCAAAGGCATTCGCAGTTTGTTGGGCCATGCAAATTTTTATCGTCGTTTCATTAAAGATTTTTCGAAAATTTCCTCTCCCTTGTGCAGGTTGCTTGAGAAAGATGTCTCCTTCAAGTTCGATGATGCCTATCTGAACGCATTTGAGGAGCTGAGGGAAGGCTAGTGACTGCACCAATTATCATTGCCCCGGATTGGGAGCAACCCTTTGAGTTGATGTGTGATACGAGTGACGTAGCTATAGGAGCTGTTTTGGGGCAAAGGAGAAATAAAATCTTTCACTCCATCTACTATGCGAGCAAAACTCTGAATCCAGCCCAGATTAACTACACAGTTACTGAAAAGGAGTTGCTTGCAGTGGTGTGGGCGTTTGACAAGTTCAGATCATATTTTGTGGGGACCAAAGTCATCGTCTACACAGATCATTCAGCTATCAGATACTTGTTTGAGAAGAAAGACGCCAAGCCGAGACTGATTCGTTGGGTCCTTCTCTTGCAAGAATTTGACTTAGAAATTTGAGATCGAAAAGGAACAGAGAACCAAGTGGCTGATCACTTGTCTAGATTAGAAAATCGGAGCCATGTAGCTGAAGGTGGGTCTATCAAAGAAACATTTCCTGATGAGCAGTTATTGGCAATCACCTCAAGTGAAGCCCCGTGGTATGCAGATTATGTGAATTTTATTGCAAGTGGGGTGACACCACCAGAATTGACACCTGATACTAGACGAAGGTTCCTACATGATGTGAGGCTCTACATGTGGGATGAGCCATTCTTATATCGGCTATGCGCATACCAGTTGGTGCGAAAGTGTGTTCCTGAGGAAGAGATGAATGCAATATTGCATGACTGTCACCCGTCACTATACGGAGGACATCACGGTGGAGATAGAACCGCCCAAAAAGTTCTACAATCGGGATTCTATTGGCCAAAATTGTTTAAGGATGCACATGCCTTTGTTAAAATGTGTGACAGATGCCAAAGAACTGGAACGATCACCAAGAGGCATGAGATGCCTTTGCAGAATATACTAGCAGTAGAGCTTTTTGATGTTTGGGGGATCGACTTCATGGGACCTTTCCCATACTCCAATGGGCACAGGTACATCTTGGTGGCAGTGGACTACGTGTCTAAGTGGGTGGAGGCCATTGCTCTTCCCACTAATGACGGGAAAGTAGTGGTGAGTTTTGTAAAGAAGCACATTTTCACACGCTTTGGAACTCCACGAGTGTTGATAAGTGACGAAGGATCGCACTTCTGCAACAAATTGATGAATAATATCCTTGCAAAATATGGAGTCAAGCACAAGGTTTCCACAGCCTATCATCCCCAAATGAGTGGTCAAGTGGAAGTGTCAAACAGAGAGGTGAAGCAGATTCTGGAGAAAACAGTGAATTGGAATAGAAATGACTGGGCTGGGAAGCTCGACGACGTATTGTGGGCATATCGAACTGCATACAAAACTCCCATAGGTGCTTCTCCGTATAAATTAGTTTATGGAAGGCATGTCACTTGCTCGTCGAGCTTGAACACAAAGCCTATTGGGCAATTAAAAAGCTGAACATGGATATGGATTTAGCTGGAGAGAAGAGGTTCCGGTTGCACGCCTATGAAAGAGCAAAGTTGTATAAAGAGAAGACTAAAAGATGGCATGACAAGCACATCCAACATCGAGAGTTTGAGCCGGGGCAAGAAGTTCTTTTATTCAATTCAAGGTTGAAGATTTTTCTTGGAAAGCTAAAGTCTCGTTGGTCAGGCCCTTTCGTTGTGGTGAGTGTGAAGCCTCATGGAGCTGTGGAGTTGCGGGATATGAGCTCAAATGGTACCTTCTTGGTAAATGGCCAGTGGATAAAACATTATTAGGGTGGTGACATTGCACGTCACAAGACCTCGATGGACCTATCGGATGCTTGAAAACGTGTTGCGTCGTGCCGCGACGTTAAAATAGGCGCTGGATGGGAGGCAACCCATTGAATTGTTGCAACCGTCGTGCCACGACAATAACTAAGGCGCTGGTTGGGAGGCATCCCAATGATAGTTGTAGTGTTATTTGTAAGTTTTATAGCATGCTAACCAATGCAGGTGACAAAGGGGCAGGCGAAAAGACTATCGACCATGGTGAACGCAGGTGAAAAAAAAAAGTGGAAAAACATGTTGCCCAGTAGCGCGATCGCGCTACAGTTTGCGTTAAAGCTCGCGCTAACAGGGTAACCTTCTGCCTAAGTTGCACAAAATTAGCGTGAACGCGCTAGGCTTCGCGCTACAGTTCGCGCTACTAGCGCGATCGCGCTAGAGTTCGCGCTAAAGCTCGCGCTAAAAGTGTAACATTCTTCCTGGACTAGCGCGATCGCGATAGCTTCGCGCTAGTCCCGCCCCAGAAATCACTGGGTTAGGTCATTTTAAAGTTTTTTTTTTTATTTTTCCTTTTTCTTCTTTAGTCTAACTTAATTCCCCCCCACCCTAGTCTATTTCCCCACCGCATAACTCCTCCCCAAAACTCACACAAACCACTTCCCCCATCTCCTAATTCTCATGATTCCATTCCCCCCAGTCTCACGATTTCACTTCCCCCACCAGGCTCACACACACGTTCTTCTCTCTACTCACCACCATCCACACCACAAGTATGAGCCCTAGTTGCAATTTCTTCTCTTTTTCTCTTCTTAATTTTTTTTTTAGATTTTTGGTTGTGGTCCAATGTGTTTGTATAGTTGTTGTTCTTTGCTTTTTATGTAGAGGAATTGGAAAAATATGATGTGGTGTTGGTGTGTGGTAAGTGTGGGGTGGGTGGTACTTGATTTGTGCTATTGATGAGATTTTGTGGTGGACTCATGTTATAAAACACTGAAAAAGGGTTGTGCAGGCCTAATGCCCACAAGGTGTTTATGGAAAGGCCTCAATGAACTTTACTATGTAGTTGTGACCACTCACGCGGGTGAAGTCTGAGTAACCGCAGTGCGTCACACTTTTATTTGAGCTGTGCTAATGTGTCCTAATTTTCAGGTGTCATGGCACCATCCCGAAAACGCCAAGCCACAGGTCCATCCACTAGCAGCCAAGCTGGAGCACCTAGGACACAAGGGGCAGCCGCTGCACGCCCCTTTGACAGTAGCAAATTTGTCTCAGCCGCGGCTCAAGGCTGCTTTTCGGAGAAGGCCACTAAACAGCCGATTCCAGAGAGGGGATTGATATGAATTCACACCATCAGAAATGCCCTCACATGTACACGGAGCTGCTAAGGCGGGGGCTGCAGACCTTCATCAATGAGCCAGGGGAGGCCAATGCAATGGTTGTGCAGGAGTTATACGTTAATCTGCCTGAGCATGACAACAGTGTAGTCACAGTGCGCCGCAAGGCGGTAAGTGCCTCTATTGAGGCGATACGGATGGCATACCATTTGCCCCCTCCCGTACCTGAGCATGATGACTTCTATGAGTATGGCTGAAACCCAACAGACGCAAAGTAGGAGCGATTCTTTGATACGATTTGCGTACCCGGAAAAGAGGTGCAATGGATGCAATACGGTGAGAAACATTTCCTGATGAGCAGTTATTGGCAATCACCTCAAGTGAAGCCCCGTGGTATGCAGATTATGAGAATTTTATTGCAAGTGGGGTGACACCACCAGAATTGACACCTGATACTAGACGAAGGTTCCTACATGATGTGAGGCTCTACATGTGGGATGAGCCATTCTTATATCGGCTATGCGCAGACCAGTTGGTGCGAAAGTGTGTTTCCGAGGAAAAGATGAATGTAATATTGCATGACTGTCATGCGTCACCATACGGAGGACATCACGGTGGAGATAGAACCGCCCAGAAAGTTCTACAAATCGGGTTTCTATTGGCCAAAATTGTTTAAGGATGCACATGCCTTTGTTAAAATGTGTGACAGATGCCAAAGAACCAGAACGATCACCAAGAGGCATGAGATGCCTTTGCAGAATATACTAGTAGTAGAGCTTTTTGATGTTTGGGGGATCGACTTCATGGGACCTTTCCCATACTCCAATGGGCACAGGTACATCTTGGTGGCAGTGGACTACGTGTCTAAGTGGGTGGAGGCCATTGCTCTTCCCACTAATGACGCAAAGGTAGTGGTGAGCTTTGTAAAGAAGCATATCTTCACACGCTTTGGAACTCCACGAGTGTTGATAAGTGACGGAGGATCGCACTTCTGCAACAAATTGCTGAATAATATCCTTGCAAAATATGGAGTCAAGCACAGGGTTTCCACAACCTATCATCCCCAAACGAGTGGTCAAGTGGAAGTGTCAAACAGAGAGGTGAAGCAGATTCTGGAGAAAACAGTGAATGGAAATAGAAAGGACTGGGCTGGAAAGCTCGACGACGCATTGTGGGCATATCGAACTGCATACAAAACTCCTATAGGTACTTCTCCGTATAAATTAGTTTATGGGAAAGCATGCCACTTGCCCGTCGAACTTGAACACAAAGCCTATTGGGCAATTAAAAAGCTGAACATGGATATGGATTTAGCTGGAGAGAAGAGGTTGCTGCAACTCAACGAGCTTGATGAGTTCCGATTGCACGCCTATGAAAATGCCAAATTGTATAAAGAGAAGACTAAGAGGTGGCATGAAAAACGCACCCAACATCGAGAGTTTGAGCCGGGGCAAGAAGCTTTGTTATTCAATTCGAGGTTGAAGCTCTTTCCTAGAAAGCTTAAATCTCATTGGTCAGGCCCTTTCGTTGTGGTAAGTGTGAAGCCTCACGGAGCTGTGAAGTTGCGGGATATGAGCTCAAATGGTACCTTCTTGGTAAATGGCCAGCGGATAAAACATTATTGGGGTGATGACATTGCACGTCACAAGACCTCGATGGACCTGTCGGATGCTTGAAAGCGTGTTGAGTCGTGCCGCGACGTTAAATCAGGCGCTGGATGGGAGGCAACCCATTGAATTGTTGTAACCGTCGTGCCACGACAATAACTAAGGCGCTGGTTGGGAGGCAACCCAATGATAGTTGTAGTGTTATTTGTGAGTTTTATAGCATGCTAACCAATGCAGGTGACAAAGGGGCAGGCGAAAAGACCATCGACCATGGTGAACACAGGTGAAAAATGTGGAAAAACATGTTGCCCAGTAGCGCGATCGCGCTACAGCGCGCGCTAGAGGTCGCGCTAACTGGGTAACATTCTGCCTAAGCTGCACAAAATTAGCGTGAACGCGCTAGGGCTCGCGCTACAGTTCGCGCTACTAGCGCGATCACGCTAGAGCTCGCGCTAAAAGTGTAACATTCTGCCTGGAAGTGTAACATTCGATCGCGCTAGTGTTCGCACTAGTGCTCGCGCTAGTCCCGCCCAAGAAATCACTGGGTTGGGTCGTTTTAAAATTTTTTTTTTTATTTTTATTGTAGACATGTGATTTTTGACCCTCCCCAAGATTTTTCATATTTTAGCATGTAAATATTTAATTTATGCCTAATATTAGCTATTTTAGTTAATTGTGACTCTTTTACTTTATTTCGTCACAAAAAATGAAAATTAAAAAAAAAATATTTTGGCTTACGTATCTTTCGTAAATTTAAATAGAAAAATATACAAAAATAGTACCTTATCTTTATTTTTATATAATCTTGAAAACACAAAAAAATTGTTTTATGTTTTATAGTTTAGTTCAATTAATAAAATTAGTTTTATACTTTTTTTTTATATTGTAATTGTACATAATTTTAGAAGGAGGAATTAGTTTTAGGTTGGTTTATCCCGTCTTTATAAATCTTGTAGTCCATTTTTTAGTCTTTGGCCCAATTCCCTAGCCCATAATCCCTAGGCCCATACCCCTAACCTAATCCCTATCCCTATATATAGTATCTAACACCTAAAATAAAACTACACCCCAAAATATAGGATCAGCACCGTTCTTCTTCTTCAGACCCTCACAAACCAAGGGATGATATCCATCTTCTTCACAAGAAAGGAAGCAGCCATGAGAGGCTAGACACCCTCCCTGTCATTCATCTCTCTCGAGCAGCCATGAACAAGGAACATAACAAATAAGGAGCTAAAGCTTCAGTAGCCATATACACCACCCCCACTCGTTCTCTTCGTCTTCAGTAGCAACCAACATCCACCAGCTCCATCGACGACCACCCTTCAGTTCACCATCGTCGCTGGACCTCCTCGCGACCTCTGAACACCAAAATCGTCCTCCACCAGCCGACGATCTTAACTCCATCACCTCACACCAGAACTCGATGGAAACCAGCAGCACCAGCTACCATAACTGGCCGGAAATCCGGCAGAAACTTTGAGCATGAAACTGAGATGGATGTGATCTGAGTCGTTGTTCGATGTTGGTTCCGATTCGAACCCTGTTGCCGTTCGAGGTTGAAAGGCGCATTGATGTTTTCATTTCCGGTCTGTCGAGGTCGAGTCTCTGGCGGTTCGAGTTGTAATCTTGCTGTTTAGACGATGAGTCGATGTTGAAAGTCCTGTAATTCAATCCCTAAGGAAACGTCCTTAAGCTTAACTGATGGTTCGTTCTTTCTGCCCCTTAACTACTTCCTTTCCTAATTACATTTTTGTTATCAATTCTCTGTTACTTAACTCTATTTGTTGTTTGAGTTAGTGTATAATACATTCTCCAATTTTGTATATTTGTTCCATCTTCTTCACTGTTATTGCCTTTCCGCACCTATATGTTAGTTTGGTAACTTACGAAATTATTCCACTGTTTTCCTTTAAAATTTTCCATGTTGATTGGTTTGTTAGTTTTGAATTCATAAGCATGGATATTTTTTGTTTTAATGCAAGATACCTGAAAAGCAATTGCTAAGAGTAAGCTTAAGGTTTGGGGCCTTTGTATTGGTAATGGGTTTGATCTTGAANGGTCCATCCTCAAGCAGCCCAGCCGACGCACCCAGGACACAAGGGGCAGCCCCTGCACGCCCTTTTGACAGTAACAAATTTGTCTCAGCCGCTGCTCAAGGCCGCTTAGCGGAGAAGGCAACTAAATAGCCGATTCCAGACAGGGGAATTGATATCAGTGCCGTCCAGCAGAACTGTCCTCACATGTATACGGAGTTGGTAAGGCGGGGGCTGCAGACCTATGTTAATGAGCCAGAGGAGGCCAATGCAATGGTTGTGCGGGAGTTTTACGCTAATCTGCCTGAGCATGACAATAGTGTAGTCACAATGCGTCGCAAGGCGGTGAATGCCTCTATTGAGGCGATACGGACGGCATACCATCTACCCCCTCCCGTGCCTGAGCATGATGACTTTTATGAGTATGGCAGGAACCCAACGGACGCGAAGTGGGAGCGATTCTTTGATGCGATTTGCGTACCCGGAAAAGAGGTGCAATGGATGCAATACGGTGAGAAGTTTTACTCCTCAGCACTAACCTCTGAGGCGAAGAGCTGGTTCTATGTGATTAACAGTCGTCTTATTCCGTCCAAAAACTCTATGGAGGTAACTGGTACCNACCCCCAAAACCCACGCCCCTTCACATAATTCCTCATCCCCCTCAAAAAAACATAAGAACAACCCAAAACCCCCATACCCATAAACGATTTCTTCCTCCCCCTAACCTCATCCATACTCTTCCATACATCTCTTCTCTACTCATCACCATCTACCACTACAGGTATGAGCCCTAGTTTCACTTTCTTCTCTTTTTCTCTTTTTATTTTTCAGATTTTTGTGTTGTATTCAAATGCCTTGTTGTAGTAGTTTTTCTTTGTTTATGTGTAGAGAAATTGGTAAAATATGTTGTGGAGTTGGAGAGTAGTAAGTGTGGGGTGTTGTTCCCCTTGATTTGTGATCTTGGTGAGATTATGTGGTGGATTTATGTTATAAATAGCTCAAAAGAGGTTGTGAAGACCTAATGCCCACAAGGTGTTTGTGAAATGGCCTAAATGAACTTTACTATGTAGTTGTGACCACTTATGCGTGTGAAGTCTGAGTAACCGCAGTGCGTCACACTTTTATTTGAGCTGTGCTAATGTGTCCCAATTTTCAGGTGTCATGGCACCATCTCGAAAACGCCAAGCCACAGGTCCATCCACTAGCAGCCAAGCTGGAGCACCTAGGACACAAGGGGCAGCCCCTGCACGCCCCTTTGACAGTAGCAAATTTGTCTCAGCCAATGCTCAGGCCCGCTTTACGGAGAAGGCAACTAAACAGCCGATTCCGAAGAGGGGCATTGACATCAGTTCAGTCCAGCAGCGCTGTCCTCACATGTATTCGGAGTTGGTACGGCGGGGTTTGCAGACCTTCATTGATGAGCCAGGGGAGGCCAATGCAATGGTTGTGCGAGAATTTTATGCTAATCTGCCTGAGCATGACAATAGTGTGGTCACAGTGCGCCGCAAGGCGGTGAATGCCTCTATTGAGGCGATACGGATGGCATACCATCTGCCCCCCTCCCGTGCCTGAGCATGATGACTTCTATGAGTATGGCCGGAACCCAACGAACATGAAGTGGGAGCGATTCTTTGATGCAATTTGCGTACCCGAAAAAGAGGTGCAATGGATGCAATACGGTGAGAAGTTTCACTCCTCAGCATTATCCCCTGAGGCGAAGAGCTGGTTGTATGTGATTAACAACCGTCTTATTCCGCCCAAAAACACTACGGAGGTAAATGCATCCCGAGCTGCTTTGATTTGGTGTTTCATCAGGGGTCTTAACTTCGATATAGCCAAAGTGATGCACGACGAAATGTTCGTTCGCTGCCCAGTGAGAAGGTATGGGTTCTTTTTCCCCTCTTTAGTGACTTAGCTTTGCAGGCAAGCTCGGGTGCCCGAAAATCTCCGTGTGGATGGGCTAGTACGAAATGGCCACAAGGTCCGGCCTGACAAGGTCGCCACGGCGACGGAGATAGCGACATCAGGTGGAGCGGATGAGAGTGGCTCGGATGACTCGGAGGAAGGGGTGGCCGATCAGGTGAATGTGGAGGGCGAAACACAGACCCAAGAGCCAAGTGCAGCAGCTGCAGCACCATCCGGAGCAGCATCATCTTCAGGAACTGCCAGAGTGTCCCGTTTCACCGCGTTGGAGCAGGAGGTGGCCGGTTTACGCTCCTCCGTGACTGAGTTGGGAACTCGTGTAGACGCAGTGGCTGCTCAGCAGACGAAGTCTGAGAAAAAAATTTTGGGCTGGCTGAGAGCTTTGGGGCGTGCATGCCATGTGAACCCCGACACTGTCTCCGACCAGGAGTGAGCCTTCAGGGAAGTTCCTTTACCTCACTATTACTTCAATTCTTAAGCCATGGGGACATGTCTTCATTTTAAGTGTGGGGTGGGGGATACTTCAGTGTATATATGTAGCTGTATGCTTGTTTAGTCTTATTTTATTTGGCTTTGACAGTTTTAGTAATTTAGTAAGAGTTCAATAGTTAGTTCATTAGTTTAAACTAGGTAAGTGGCTTGTCCCGACGACGGATCTCTTTCGGCGGGGTTCTTGAGGGACTAAGTCGATCAACAAAAAAAAATGGAAAATATGAAGACTCTTCCTGATGACGGATCCTTTGGACAATTTTCTTGAGGGAAGTTAGTCTAGAAAAATACCAAAAAGATTTTTTTAGGTAGTGTAGTAGCTCCCCCTTGGTTTTTCTTTGGGCCACGGTTCTTTTCCAAGGGTTTAAACTTGAACCGGGTATAGGTAGTTTTTAGTTATTTTATTTTCTTTTTGATTTGTAGATTAGGTTTAATGGGCTACGAGCTAGAGAATCAAAAGAGAACCTATAGCGTTGATACACCTGAACACAACAGAAACTAGAGTGTAACGCTTAGTCTTATTGGTTGAATTTCACTAAAGTGCCTTAAATTGTATGTTTGTCACTGACTTGAATGCTCATAATGGAATGTCTCAACGAGTTAATCTGGAATGAGTCATATGCCATGTGTGGTGAGGTTTTTGTGTAGTCCATGTGTTGTACTTGTGTCTAGAACTTGCCCGGTATGTGAGTCGAAGCGAAATTTTAGGTGATGCTCGGTTTGAAAAATGATTTTAGGCTTTCTTTGATCTTTTTGAGCTTAATTGCTTACCTCAAATAAAATCTACCCCTAGTTAAACCTTTTGAGCCTATAGACTTTTATTTGACACCCACATTACAAGCCTATACCCTCTTTATTCTTAATTGACATTGTTTTGATCCCTTTTCCTCTTAAAGCACTTTAATTGCAAAATGAGCGCTAAAAGAAGTAAGCAGGGACTAAGAGTGGGGTGGCTTTGGAGTGGAACCAGTGAAGTAAAGAAAGGTGCAATTGTTTTTTGTAAAAGAATATGCCACTAGTGGAAATTGAAAAAAAAAAGTGGTTGAATAAATATCTTATTTTTGCTAGTGGAGTATACATTAAGATGATTCTTAAAGGAAGAGGGAAAACTATTGGGAGTGATTTTATTTGTGAAATTGAAGTTGGGATTGAAGAATTTGCGCATAAGTTATCATGTGATGTGTTAAAGTGCTTAGGAGGGTTAGTCACTACTCCTAAATACATCCTACCCGTCCCTTAGCCCACATTACAACCATGAAAAAGTCCTAATTGATTTTAGATCGAGCGAGCCTACATTAGTAGAGATTTACATTACGGGCAAGCTTATGGTACCAATTACATGCAAGTGACTTCTTTTGTGAAGGTGAGCGATTTTCTTTGATATATGTGAGCATGAGACTCGAATGTATGAATTAATTTTATTCTCTTCGCTGTGATTGTGAGGGCATGTGATTCGTGAAGGAAAAGCAAGTCTTGACTTCTGTGTAGAGTACTTTGAGGAAGTGTGAATATTGCTTGGCACTTGAGAGTCGACTTTTGAGGCTGAGATTGTTCACTACTAGGCGTAGCATATGTGAATTGTTCTGGGTGTAAGGCGTTAAGGGAAATTTTTGAGTGGAACCTCTAGAGAGTATAGTTTGATTGCTCGTGGACGAGCAATGAATTAAGTGTAGGGTGTTGATAATAGGCTAGATCTAGGTAATTTAGCGATTGTTTATGCTCCCGCTTGATTATATTCCAACGTCATAATGTGGTTAAATGGTGAAAAATGGGCTCTAATTGTGAATTTACACATTGCAGGATGAGGAGCCTATGTGATGCCTTAAAGTTATGATTGGAGCTAATTTGGAGCAAGAAATATCCCTCGGAGTTGAGTGTGCGCGAAGACTAGACAAAAAAATCGAGGAAATAAAGATCCAGACTAGCGCGAGCAGTAGCGTGATCGCACTAGTCTAGATGCGGGAGGCAGAATGTCAGTCGACTAGCGCGAGCTCTAGCGCGAGCATTAGCGCGTTCGCGCTAGTCCCAGTTCCGGAAAAGACTTGTTAGGGGCAAAATTGGAAATCTGGAGGAAATTTCACTTAACCTATATAAATTCAAGCTCGCCCAAGGATTAGATATCAAGGTTTTCACAATTTAGTGCAAGAAACATAGAGGCAAGAGGCAAGGAGGAAAATCCAACATCAAGTTCTTCTTTTCTTCTTCTTGTTTTTACGTTTTGAATAAAATTAAATATTATTGAGATGAACACTACTATGAGTGGCTAAAACCTATTGTTCTAGGGTCATGGGTGAAACATGATTGTTGTTGTTCAGAGTTTAATTTAACAAAGTCGGTTTAATCATATTGGGTTGTTTATTTAATTCTGTTCTCAATTATTTTGCTGAGTAGCTAACATTGGAATACTATCTACGAATCTATACTTGAACTCGAAAGTGGGAACTTTGGATTGCATATAGAATTAAATAGAGCAAGTTCTTGAACCTGGGCATCGGGGGACGGATTCGCAATTAGGATAGACATATACCTAATTGCCTTGCTTGGTTGAAATACAGGATTTATAAATGCATTCTTGTTAGTTTTAATTCCATAGACATATAGGCATTAAGTTAACTTGAATAGGCGAGTAAGAACTCGACAGATTCTTATGAGCAATATTAACCCTGTCAATCAACAACCCAGATAAATCAATTAGTTATTTTAAGCCAAGAACGCAACATGATTGTTAACTAGCCCGTGACCCTGGAATATTCTCCCCTACTGCTTGTCATTCGAAATTGCTATTTGTTTGGTTGATTATTTTAGTTAGTTTATTAATTGATATTTTAGGTAGTAAATCAAAGACGAATATCCTTTGTGAAAAAATCTCTTGGATTGATAAGTTAATTGAGTTTAAATCAGTCAATAGTTAATCACAAGTCTTCGTGGGAACAATACTCTACTCACTACTTTATTACTTGACGATCACGTGCACTTGCGTGAGTGTTTTGGTCGCAACACTTCGGTTGGGCAATGCCTATTACTGGTCAATTAATATTATTATCAATTTTGGATTTTGTATGAAGTTTGCTTGACAGTGTTGCTAGTATATCATAATTGGGTTTCTGTTTGCTTATTGTCAGTTATGATTATTCTTATGGTTTATAGATTGTGTGTTCTGCCTATCATTGGTTAAAGAGTTCAGAGCAAGAAAGCAATAGTACATTTTTTACATTTTAGTCCCGTTTCAATAACTTTGTGTATTACTATTATAGCCACACTAGAAGGAACACGAAAAGGGAAAGTTCATTTTTATCATTTCCAAGATTTCAATTTCAATGTCTTCTGAATTATTTGTATTTGACAACACTTTCTTTTCTCACCCTTTTTCTCCATCTTTTATTGATACTAATAATATCTTCCAAAATAATATCCAAGATAACAACGGTGTAGATTACACTTGCATAATTTTCTTTAATAAAATTTACTTTTATAATAATTGTAATATTTTACAAAATAATTTCAAACAAATCTTGGAGGAGTTCATTCAAAGTCAGCCGACTGATGATCAAGGTAGGACAATCCAACCAACCTAAGAGGAGCTCATGGACATGTGGATTAAGGCAACTGGTGGCGTGCATAAGGGGAGAGTCTACGGCCTTGGATAAGAGTTTAGTCTCAGTCATCGTACTTCTGGATTGTGTGGTTCTTATTCTTCCTCACATTGCTCGGTTGATGTGGATGAGTTTGAGCAATTGAATAGGAAGGTGGCAAACATTACTGAGTTGTATATACAAGAAATGGCTGCAGGGAAGGAAGAGGCGAAGCGGAGGGAGGAAGAAGATAGGCAAAGAGAGGAAGAGGAAAGGCAAAGGGAGGAAGAAATGAGGCGAAAAGACGAGGCATTAAGACTTGTCACTAGTGATGTTGAAAGCCTCAAGTCTCAGATAAACTCTCTCTTAGCATCTGGTGCATTTTCTCTGCCCCGTTCTCCGGCACCATCTGATAATAATTAAGGAGTAATTTCTTGAATTAATTTGCCTTGGATGGTACTTTGGATGTTGAACATTGAATGTTGAATTTTTTGAGTTTTTGTTCTACTCTGTTTAGTTGGATATTGTTTATGAAATGGATTGAAATAGATGTTGTTTATGAAATGAATTGGATTGAATGTTGAGTTTGGTATTTGAATGTTGAGTTGTATTTAGTCTTGTATTGTTGGTTGTATATTCAGCTTGGCAGGTGGTGTACATTCAGTTTGGCAGGTAGTTCTAAAAACAGAATTGGCCATGAAAATATTTTCCAGATTTCCCACGGGTTTCCCACCGATGCTGTGGGAATTTTTGTTCATTATTGCTAAATTAATTTTAATACTTCCCACAGAGATGGTGGGAAATTTAAGAAAATTAAATTATTTTTTTCTTACTTTTCCCAGTATTGTCGTGGGAAATTCCACTATGTTACCCCACCAATGTACGTGAAATTCATCCTGGGAATTTCTCTGGGAATTACCCACGACATTCCTGGGAAACTATTTTCCCACCAGCCCTTTTCCCACTAAGCGTCTCCCTTGGGAATGTCGTGGGAATATTCAAATTTCCCACGGATTTCCCACCGATATGTTCGTGGGAAAAGACTGTGTTTCTAGTAGTGCATGGTCATCCAATAATATCCAGCCCTGAGTATCTTTTTGGCTAGAACAAAACCGTTCATATATGGTCCGCAAGTTCCGACATGTATCTCCTCAAGCAATCTGGAAGCCTCCTTTGCGTCAACACACCTTAACAACCCTAGATCAGGAGTTCTTCTATACAAGGTCCCTCCGCTTTGGAAGAAGTGATTGGACAGCCTCCGCAGTGTGCGTTTCTGAGTACGGTTCGCCTATTCTAGGTACTCTCCTTTTGCCAAATATTCCTTGATGTCGTGGAACCAAGGTTTTCCATCGGTTTCTTCTTCAACATGAGGGCAGTAAGCCGGCTGATTATGGATTTTCACCGGGATGGGATCGATGAAATTCTTGTCTGGATGTTGTATCATTGATGTCAAGGTGGCCAATGCGTCTGCGAACTCGTTCTGGACTCTTGGAACATGTTTGAATTCTATCTTTGTGAACCTCTTCGTCATTTCTTGCACATGATACAAGTATGGTAGTATCTTGGTGTTTATTGTAGCCCATTCTCCTTGAACCTGATATACCAGAAAATCCGAATCGCCAGTTGCCAGCAACTCTTGTATATTCATATCGATGGCAAAATTGAGCCCCATGATGCAAGCCTCATATTCTGCCATATTGTTGGTGCACGGAAACCTAAGCTTTACGGATATCGGGTAATGTTGACCTGTTTTTGATACCAAAACTGCTCCAATACCCACTCTTTTGAAGTTTGTAGCCCCGTCAAAGAACATTCTCCATCCGTCATAGGCTTCAGTAATGTCCTCTCCTACGAATGATACTTCTTCATCAAGAAAATATGTTTTTAGTGGTTCTTATTCTCCTCCCACGAGATTTTCAGCAAGATGGTCTGCCAATGCTTGTCCTTTGACTGCCTTCTGAGTTACATAGATGATATCGAACTCACTTAACAATATCTGCCACCTGGCTAACTTCCCGGTTGGCATGGCTTCTGAAAGATGTACTTCAGAGGGTCCATCCTGGATATGAGGTATGTGGTATATGCACAGAAGTAATGCCTCAATTTCTGAGCCTGTCCATGTCAAAGCACAGCAAGTGCGTTCTAGCAAAGAATACCATGCTTTGTAAGGTGTAAACTTCTTACTCAAGTAATATATGGCTTGCTCCTTTCTTTATGTCTCGTCATGTTGTCCCAAAACACATCTGAAAGCTCCATCTAATACAGACAGATAGAGTAGCAAAGGTCTCCCAGGTTCTGGCGGGACTAGGACTGGTGGCGTGGACAGGTATTCCTTGATTTTGTCAAAATCCTTCTGACAATCCTCGGTCCAACTGGTTTCAGCATCTTTCCTCAACATTTTGAAGATGGGTTCACATATTACTGTGGAATGTGCTATGAAGCGACTGATGTAGTTGAGGCATCCTAGGAAGCTCATCACATCCTTTTTGCTCTTTGGTGGTGGTAACTCTCGGATAGCCTTAACTTTGGACGGGTCCAAATCGATTCCTCGGCGGCTGACAATGAATCCAAACAGCTTTCCTGCGGAACCCCGAATGCATATTTTGCAGGGTTTAGCTTTAGATTGTACCTCCTTAGCTTGTCAAAGAACTTTCTCAAGTATGCTATGTGATCTGCGGCCCTCTTGGATTTGATGATGACGTCTCCAACATACACCTCTATTTCCTTATGTATCAAGTCATGGAAGATGGTCATCATGGCTCTCATGTAGGTAGCCCCAGCATTCTTTAGACCGAATGGCATCATTTTGTAGCAGTACACTCCCCATGGTGTAATGAAGGCTGTTTTCTCAGCGTCTTCTTCGTCCATCCAGATCTGATGATATCACGCGAAGCAATCTACAAAGGACTGGAGTTCATGCTTGGGGCAATTGTCGATCAGGATGTGTATATTTTGCAGTGGGAAATCGTCCTTGGGACTTGCTTTGTTTAAATCCCGATATTCAACACACACCCTGACTTTCCCATCTTTCTTCAGAACTGGTACAATGTTGGCTAGCCAGGTTGGGTATTCAACTACCCTGAGGACTTTGGCTTTGATCTGCTTAGTGACTTCTTCCTTGATCTTTAAGCTCATGTGTGGTTTGAACTTTCTGAGTTTCTGCTTCACCGGCGGACACATTGGATTGGTAGGCAACTTATGAGTCACTATGGATGTGCTCAGACCGGTCATGTCATCATATGACATGCAAAAATATCCTCATACTCTTTCAGGAAACGAATGTATTCTTCCTTCTCTAACGGTGATAAGTGAATGCTTATGCGAGTCTCTTTGACGGTTTCGGAATCTCCCAAATTGATTGCTTCGATTTCATCCAGATTGGACTTAGGTTTGTTCTCAAAGTTCTCAACTTCTCTGACAACTTCCTCAGGTATTTCATCCTCTTCTTCTGAGTCACTATCCTTATATTGCGTTGTCTCATTACATGTCACAGTCATCGGTTCATCAGAAAAAGTAATAGTAATGTTGTAGAAGAAAAATGTGAAAGATAATAATGAATGATAAATAGCAATGGATTAATTAAATTTGAAAATATCCAAAACAGGTACGACTCGATGGCTCGAGCAATTATTTTGAAACAAAATGCGTCTTTAAAACAAAATTACTGAAAATATCTTAAATGCCTAGCATGGCTATTAAAACAAGTCAGGCTAATGGTCAAGCTACCCAGGAACTCGACGGGCCTGGGATGGTGTGGCAGTCTAATTCTTGAGAACAACTCCCTTCTCTACGGTCTGAATGGTGAGGCCTTCTTTATCCTCCTCCTCAACTATTGCATTGCAATCCATATTCTCATCTTCTAGGAACAAATTTCTCAACCCAGCCAAAGCTTCTTCTTCTGCAGATCCCCATATTATGTCGGCCTGGTGAAAAGTCTGACTCAGGTGTGGCATTGGCTGCTCGAGAGGGTAATAAGGACCATGCCATGGTGGCGACCAATCATTATATTCTTGCCAGGTGTATGGATATCCCATCCCGAAAGTTATGCCGTGATGTTTCAGCTGTATCGGTCTAGTAATGCCCTGGAGTTTCTTCTCAAACCCTTTGCCGGGTTCATACCTAGACCATGCCAATATGCTTTCTATTTTGTTATTCCACCACTTGTCCTTCTTAATTGCGTTGACATGTTCAATGTGATGATAAGTTTCTCCACCCAGCCTTCTTCTATTCTCGATAACCGGGATAGTTTGACTGGTGTAAATGGGGTTACTTCCATCCCCGTGAATGATTACCTCCTCATAGTTCCATTCGAATTTCACGGCCTGGTGTAGTGTGGAAGCCACAGCCCCAGCGGCATGTATCCAAGGTCGTCCCAATAGAAGATTGTATGTAACGGATATGTATAGTACTTGGAACTCAACATTGAACCAAGTTGGTCCCATCTGCAGACAAATGTTAATCTCTCCAATCGTGGCTCTTTGAGATCCATCAAATGTTTTCACGTTCATACTCCCTGCTCTTATCTCATGGAAATTTTTGCCCAACCTTTTCGGAGTAGTCAATGGACAAATGTTGTGGCTTTAACCCCCATCTATTAAGACCATGGCGATGAATTTGTCCTCGAACTGTACTGTGATATGCAATGCCCTGTTGTGACTTAATCCTTCAGGTGGTAGTTCATCCTCGTGGAAGGTGATCTTGTGACTCTCCAGTACTTGCCCTACTATGTTGGCCATCTCTCCACAGGTGATATTGTTGGGCACATAAGCATCGTTCAACACCTTCATCAGAGCACTCCTATGCGCTTCAGAATTTTGCAATAGCGACAAGATGGATATCTGGGTGGGAGTCTTGTTTAAATGATCGACGATAGAGTATTCTCTCGCCTGTACTTTCCTCCAAAGATCGTCTGGTCCAGTTTCAATGACAGGTTGTCTGGTAGCAGCCTCCTTGCTTGATCCTCCCAAATTTTCGGGTGTATAGATCCTTCCAGTTCTGGTCATCCCTTGTGCGGCACCAGATTTTTCCATCTTTGCTTTTCCCTTTCGCCTAGCTTCGGCAACGTAATCCCAAGGTATGGCGTTGGACTTGAAAGGAGGTGTGGTTGCTACTGTCACTGTGAAAGGTGTGACCACTTCTACCTCAAATGGAACAGGTGTGGCTACAGGTGGTGTTACTTCTACCTCAAATGGAACCGAAGTGGTTACCTCAACCTCAACTGGCGGATGTACCTGCACCATAATAGGATTGAGCGTGACTGCGGGCTTCTTAGGATCGTCACCCTCTTTAATAAGTCCAATTGATCCCTCGGGATCCCACTCCTCGTCAGTTTCTATCACATTGATCCCTTCGCCCCTATGATCTAGAAGAGGATTGTTGCAGACGTTGGGTGCAACTTCCTTCGCCTGTATGACGTTATTATCAATCAATGTATGGATCTTATCTTTCAGTGTCCGGCACTCGTCAATAGTGTGCCCTTTCATACCGGAATGATATGCACAGGTTTTATTCGAGTTGGCCCATTGAGATAAGGGGTGACATAACCAGCAGCCTTCGACCTTTCGTACAGCTGGTCAATGGGTTCAGCAATGGCGGTGTATTGTCTGGGTGGCTTGCGATCAAAATTAGGTTTGGGTTTTTGGGAGTTTTAACAGGTCGGAGGCGAATGGTAATAGGCTGGTTGGGTGTTATAAGTGTTATAGGTGGTGGCGGATTAAGAATATCTGGGAGGTGAGGGTTGGTATGTAGGTGGAGGTGTTTGGTATGTGAGTGGAGATTTTGGGCCTTGGGCCACCATTACTGCCCCTACTTCTTTCTTCTTTGATATTCCACCTGATTGCAATGCTTTGTTCGTGGCCTGCAATGCCTCAAAATTTGTCGCCATCCCGCTTTTAATACCCTCTTCAATCCTTTCTCCGAGTTTGATGATATAGGAG
>NW_017675300.1:0-14233 GCF_001879085.1 Nicotiana attenuata
TAAAAAAAAAAAAAAGCTTGTATAGATTTGAAAAGTAAATAATGATGCAAAAATGATGCTTTGAAAGTGTATATACCATTTGAGAAAATATGAGGGCAAAATTGGGTATCAACAGCTGCCCTTCTTTACCCAGGAATGATGAAAGAGTTGTCGGGTAAAGAAATTGATGAACAATTTTGGCCAAATTGAGTGAGAAATGATGTGATTTTAAAAATGGGGGTCGAACCCTGGTTCCTAAGTTGCCTACATATCCTTGGTGTTATGGGAATCAGGTCGTGTGTTGTTCTTGGTCCAAAGGTGAACGAAACCGATGGAGTTGTTATAAAAATGGTCGTATGTTTCGGAAAGGGTTCTTTTGGGTAGGACAGCATCGGATGAATTTATGCGGAGTTTTGAATGGATGTATCTCAGAATGGTTACGGATGTATCATAGAGCGAGTATCCGAACAGTCATGGAGTAACAAGGCAAGTACTTGATGGTGGTCGGTTACGTTTTGAAATAATTGCAGAGTGTGAATGTTATGAACGGAAACCGGAGCGAAGATTAATCCCATTTGAAGAACTGTTCCTTCCTGGATTACCTGCAAAACTTAAAACATGATACATAAAAATATATATAGGTCACTGCAAGAATTTAAACATGATATAAGTTCCTTTTGGACCATGAATGTTGTCTTTGGACGGTCAGGATGATGTCCTTAGACCATGATGTCCTGGGCCAGGGGATTCACAGGCCATGAAATGATGTTCTCGGGCCAAGAGAATGGTGCCTTTGAACTATGACGCCTTTGAATAATGACGTGCAATTTTTTGAGAGATCCTCAGGCCATGACATGGTGTCTTCATGTTATGAGGATAATGCCTTCGGACTATGACGCCTTTGGAAAAAATGGCGATGTTTAAACCCATGAAATGCAAAGATATGATTTTTGGTCATATAAGAAGCGAAACAAGACAGAGCTTAGTCTTGCATAAGATTGGAGTAGATCTTAGCTAAGAGAAAGCAAAAATAGTGTTAGATTTTGAGTAGCAAAACATTCAGTATTATGCAAGGAAAGGCAGAGCTTAGCCTTATGCAATTGAGGAGGCAGGCTTAGCCTCATGCAGTTAGGGAGGTAGGGCTTAGCCTCATGCAAATGGGAGACAATGCTTAGTCTCATGCAAAGAAAGGCAATGCTTAGCCTTATGCAGTAGAGGAGGCAGGGCTTAGCCTCATGCAATTAGGAGACAGTGCTTAGTCTCATTCAATTAGGAGACAGCGCTTAGTCTCATGCAAGGAAAGGCAAAGCTTAGCCTTATGAAGTTGAGGAGGCAGGGCTTAGTGATCGCGGCCTACTCCGCACTACTAATTAAGTAGCGAGAGAGGGTCGGAGCAGCTTTTACCCGATTTAGGGTCGGGATCGATATCCACAGAGAGCTAGAAGTTGGAATCGAGTATCTATCTAGTGTAGAGTTGCGTATGTGTTCCAAATTGCACTTTTAAACATTTTTGAGGTTTTTTTTGTTTTACTTCTACTATTTATCAAACTACAAATGGTAAATGCGACTAAATTAAGCTAAGAAGTATAATGCTACGGGTTGTTCAAATGGTTTAAAAGGCACTAGGGTAGTGACTTCCGCCTAGGTGGTCAATTGATGGGTACTTGAGTCTAAGGCACGTTTGACATATTTGGGGAGTATGATATAACTGTTGCACGAATTTATCACTCTAAACCTCTTGGTGGTTCGAGTGATTTTTCCCGAATTGACTTTCTCAAGATCAATTGGGTATGCAAATTTGCACGAGCAACTAGGGTTCAAGTTGGGTATTACTCTCTCGAGGTTTAACCCTTTAATTGGGGCTATCAATCTCTTGAGTACGCCCCAATTCCTTGTTGGACCAATTTCGAAGACTTAGGCTCTCTTTCTCAAGAAGAGCTCAAGTCAACTCAACACAAACTAGTGTTTGCAACCACTAATTCAGAAATTAACCATGAAATTGGCCCAAATAACACACCCATAGTCAATTGAGCCCTAAAATACAAGACCCATCAATTACCCACACTAGGGTTGAGCCACAACCCTAGCTTATGGGTCTAGCTACTAATAATTAAAGAAGAAAAACAAGAAATAGATGAAAATAAACTCATATTAATTAATTACTAAGATAAACACAAAGATTCAATGATGAAATGTAGATAAAATTGCCCAAAATGGCTACAAACTTCGAACCCACGAGCACAGCTATGTTCTTATACTCTCCGCTTGACCTAAAAATGGAAAAGAAGCTATTTATACTAAGCTCACAATTCTGGACAAAAATGCCCCTGCGGGGTTAGTGCGAACCGCAGTCCGCACTAGGGCTTTGGACTTGAAAAACTGCTCTCTGAACCTTGGCATCGCGGACCGCAGAGAATGGACAGCAGTCGCGGAGGCTTCTAGTGCGGTCCGCATAAAAAGGACCGCGGACCGCATTGGCTTAACATCCTGAAATTGTAGCTCTCTGATTCTCCTCACTACGGACCGCAGAGAATGGACTGCGGCCGCATTGATCTCAGTGCAGACCGCACAAAATGGTAGTGCGGCCTCACTGCCTCTTGGCCTGAAAATCCACCTCTCTGAATCTCCCAGTGCGGACCGCACAGAATGTAGTACGGCCGCACTGGCCTTATTTAGCCTGAGTTTTGTCTTGTCTTTGGCGCTTGTGCAAGTTTCAATCCTTTTGAGATGATTTTTGACATCTTGTCACTTTGTTGATCAAACCTGCAATCAAGCACAACTTGTGAGCCTTTTGGGACTATTTTGTATGAATTTCTAATCAAAGCATAAGCAAGAAGGAGTATAAAATGCATCAAAATCCCTAGTTATCACTTAGCCTCATGCAAAATAGGAGACAGTGCTTAGTCTCATGCAATTAAAGGAGATAGGGCTTAGTCTCATGCAAGGGAAGGTAGTGCTTAGCCTTATGAAATTGAGGAGGAAGGCGGAAGGGCTTAGCCTCATGCAAAATGGGAGACAATGCTTAGTCTCATGCAATTAAAGGAGATAAGGCTTAGTCTTATGCAATTGAGGAGGCAGGGCTTAGCCTCATGCAAAATGGGAGACAATGCTTAGTCTCATGCAGTTAAAGGAGACAGGGCTTAGTCTTATGCAATGGAAGGCAATGCTTAGCCTTATGTAGTTGAGGAGACAATGCTTAGCCTCATGCAAAAATAGGAGACAGGGCTTAGTCGTATGCAAAGAAAAGACAATGAGTGATAGCAGAGTATTTCTTATCTGGACGCATGTTTGCGTTAGGCAATTCTATCATTATGAAGATAGTGATTTTTATATGTGTGTATTTGCGAATACTCCTATTATATTCATTGTGCCTGCATCCAAAGAAAAGTCGTGAGTTTTGCGGGGAAGGTTTGTTCGTGTTTTCACCTTCTCGCTTTGCTTTTGCTTGGCTCTGCTTTTGCCCTGTATTGAAATCCTGTTCAAGTTATTCTGGGCAGCATCTGGCTTTTTTGTAAAAAAAGTAAAGTTTTCAAAAAATATGTGTGCATTTGATGAACGTAGTTATTTAAAACATAGTAGTATGAAATATAAAGTAAATTAGATGAACCAATGACTATGACATATTTAGAGACATTGCGACCTGCTTGCATTAGAATTTTGAGGGTCCTCCTCAAAATTCTGCGCCAGTTTGAAAGTAATTCTTTGACTATTCTGCATGTAATGAAATTGGCTTGACTTGCTCCGGAATTTTGAGGGACCTCCTCAAAATTCTAGCCAAGTTTCTGACCATGGGGAAAATGAAGATTTTATTACGATATGACCGAACCCACAGGGCTGCCTACGTATCCCCTCTTAAACGGGAATCAGGTCAAGCATGGTTCAGTTACATCAAATGAAGAAATGCAAAATTGATAGGTTTGGCCAAATTTCTCCGTCCATTTCTGCAAGTACCAGTGCTCCTCCTGTTAGTACTCGATGAACCATGTAGGGCCCTTGCCAATTGGATGAAAATTTTCCTTTGGCTTCATCTTGATGCGGGAAGATCCGTTTCAGCACCAGCTGCCCCGATGTGAACTGTCTGGGTCTGACCCTTTTGTTGAAAGCTTTAGACATTATGTTCTGATAAAGTTGACCATAGCATACTCCATTCATTCTTTTCCCGTCAATAAGAGCCAATTGTTCATAGCGACTCCATATCCATTCTGCATCACTGAGTTCTGCTTCTTGTATAATTTTTAAAGAAAGAATTTTGACTTCGACAGGAATGACAGCTTCAGTACCGTATACCAGCAAGTAGGGAGTTGCCCCGGTTGATGTGCGGACTGTAGTACGATACCCCAATAAGGCAAATGGTAATTTCTCATGCCATTGCTTGTGGTTGTCTACCATCTTTCTCAATATTTTCTTGATATTCTTGTTTGCGGCCTCCATGGCTCCATTAATTTGAGGTATGTATGATGTGGAATTCTTATACTTGATTTTGAAGGTTTCACACATGGCTTTCAATAAGTCACTACTGAGGTTGGCAGCATTGTCGGTGATGATGGATTTTGGTACCCTAAATCGGCAAACAATACGATCTCTGACAAAATCTGCGATGACTTTCTTGGTTACAGCCTTGTAAGATGCAGCCTCAACCCATTTTGTGAAATAGTCTATGGCCACTAAAATGAACCTGTGCACGTTCGAAGCAGCAGGCTCGATCGGACCGATGACAACTATTCCCCAAGCGGCAAAAGGCCATGGTGCACTTGTTGCATTGAGTTCATTTGGTGGTACACGTATCATATCTGCATGTATTTGACACTGGTGACACTTTTGGACACACCTGATGCAATCCGTTTCCATAGTCATCCAAAAACACCCTACTCTCAATATTTTCTTGGCTAAAATGAAACCGTTCATGTGTGGTCCGCAAGTCCCGGCATGTATCTCTTCGAGAAGTTTGGAAACTTCCTTGGCGCCAACGCACTGTACTAATCCTAGGTTTGGAGTCCTTCTGTACGGATTCCTCCACTTTGGAAGAAATGGTTGGATAATCTTCGGAGTGTGCATTTCTGAGCCTGCTCCATGTACTTTCCTTTTGCCAAGTATTCCTTGATATCATGGAACCACGGATTCCCATCCGTTTCTTCTTCAACATGAGCGCAATAAGCTGGCCGCTTATGGATTCTTACTAGAATAGGGCCGATGAAATTCTTATCCGGGTGTCGTATCTTGGAAAACAAAGTGGCCAATGCGTCTTCGAACTCATTCTGGATTCTCGGAACATGTCTGAACTCAATCTTTATAAACCTCTTCATCAACTCCTGCACATGATAAAGATACGGTAGTATTTTGGTATTCTTTGTAGCCCACGCTCCTAGAACCTGATGTACCAGAAGGTCTGAATCACCAATTACCAATAATTCCTGGATATTCATATCAATGGACCAATTGAGCCCCAAGATGCAAGCCTCGTATTCTGCCATATTGTTGGTGCACGGAAATCTGAGTTTTGCGAATACCAGAAAATGTTGACATGTCTCTAACACCAAGATAGCTCCGATACCTACTCCTTTGATGCTCGCGGCCCCATCGAAGAACATTCTCCAACCGTCGTAAGTTTCAGTGATATCTTCTCCTACAAATGATGCTTCTTCATCGGGAAAATACATTTTTAGTGGTTCGTATTCTCCTCCTAAAGGATTTTCTACAAGATGATCTGCTGATGCCTGTCCCTTGACTGCCTTCAGAGTTACATAGACAATATCAAATTCACTCAATAGTATCTTCTATTTTGCTAGTTTCCCTGTAGGCATGGGTTTCCGGAAAATATATTTCAGTGGACCCATCCTTGATATGAGATATGTAATGTAGGCACAGAAGTAGTGCCTCAATTTCTGAGCTATCCACGTCAGGGAATAGCAGGTCCGTTCCAGCAAAGAATACCGCGCTTCATAGGGTGTGAACTTCTAACTCAGATAGTATTTAGCCTGCTCTTTCCTTCCCGTTTCGTCGTGTTGTCCCAAGACACAACTGAAAGCCCCATCTAGTAAGGACAAATAGAGTAGCAGAGGTCTCCCAGGTTCTGGCAGAACCAGGACTGGTGGTGTGGACAAATATTCCTTGATTTTATCAAAAGATTTCTAGTAGTCTTTAGTCCAACTCGTTGCGGCATCCTTCTTTAACATTTTGAAAATCGGCTCACAGATCACGGTCGATTGTGCTATAAAGCGGCTGATGAAACATCTTTCTTCTTCCTTGGCGGTGGCAAATCCTGGATAGCCTTGACCTTTGACGGGTCTAGCTCAATTCCTCGGCGGCTGAATAAGCGAGAGACATGATGTAGAAATTTTTAAAAAAGACTTGGAGCAAGCAAACATGACTAGAAATAAAGGAAAACGCATGGTATAACCAAGTTGAGCAGAGATTTGCATACGAATTCAAATAAAATAGAGAACGGGGGAAAGGGTGTGCATGCAGTAATAAAAAGGAAAATGGGAGCGGGATATTCATGTAACAACAAAACAATATAAGACACGTTTGTTAGAGAAGACTAATTCATACAAATCAAATTTGTTATGGTAAGAGCCAAAAAATATCCCCCGTAGAGTCGCCAAGCTGTCGCGCCCCTTTTTCTCGTGAAATCGGGTTTCGACATGTAACAACTCTTTTAGGGAAGGTGTTAAAAGAGAGAGTCGCCACCTAACAGGTTTGAGGTGCGTTAGGGAACCTATTTGAAAATAACTCAGGTTTAACCAGTTTGCATAACCAAAGATTGGGTAAGGGCTCAAATTACCTCGAAGAGAAGGTGTTAGGCACTCTTCGAGGTCCACAACTATGGGTCCCAGCCGAACTCGAGTTATATGAATTAGTCAGACAAACAAAGAAAATGAAAGCTAGAAGTTTGGGAAAATTCATAATTAAAAGACTTTAAATAAATACAAACATTTGACTCACAGATAAATAGAAATAGGATGGGGGGGTCCTATGATTTTTAGCCTAAAGGATCACCCCTTGAAATATATAATACTTCGTAACTCCCTCTGAATAGGGTGTTACTCATATTATTCAGCGGGCACAGACTATCGTCTCTTGCTACCCGTTTACTATCTTCAAGTTGTTACCTAAAGAGCACTAGTTCAATTATAAATTGTACCTTATGCGTGCCCTACCCGTCCCATGCCATGATCCAGGAGGCGTTTGGACCTCTATTTTGGATAGTTCTAGTCTTAACTTAGGCTACTCAAAAATGATAAAACTAGGTGACATGCAAAACAAATTGGACTTCATGTAAAAGCAATTAAGGGCTCAAGTTAGCCTCCACGCTTTAGATAACAAATGCACGCGAACAAATTCTCACAATAGGCATTAGATAGTTTCAGAATTGAGCCATATTAAAGCCATAAGCCCTACAAACATGATTTCTATATGACCTCGTGCAGGCAATTTCAAATGCAAGGTGGGATCTTATAGACGTGATTTCTAAACAACTATGCACTTTAGGGTAATCTGGTATTGCATGCTGATTATTGACATTACAAATTATACGTGATTAAACCTATAGACATGATCTCTGGGTGGTTTACGCAGTAGCTGGCAGTGATAACCATTGGAAATACTCAGACTTACTCAGTTTGATCCTAGGGGCATGCTTTCTAATGGTGGCATAGCTAAGCAACGAAACAGTGTTTGAAAGTTCAATATTAACACCTTAAAGCGAGTGGTAATGTCCTACAGGCAGGATTTCATATGATCAACGATTGAAACTGATTTTTTATACGTAACTCCTATAGGCATGTCTTCGAGGTGAGCATTATAATAACGGCAGCGAATTGATCAATTAAACACCTATAGGCATGATTTATAGATAAAGATCAGTGGAACATAATCCTATAGTCATAGGTTCTAATGAATATGCTACAGTTATGCAAATTGAAAGAATGGTCATTGACATTTTATTTCCTATAGGCATAATATCTAACAAACATGTAGAAGCGGAATATGTTGAAGAAATTAAACACTCGGGTCCTATAGGCAGATTATCTAACAAACACATAGGAGCAGAACATGTTGAATGAATTAAATACCTATAGGAAGGATTTCTACCCGTTTCATGCAAACATTAAAATAGACCCATTTTCCCAATTTTACTAACACCCCAATTATTATTACAACATTGTTACAGGCCCAATGAATGAAATAAGCTACAAACTTACAAAATAATTATAGTGGGCCTAAGACAGGCCCAAAGTAGACCCAACCTAGCCAGGCCTTCAATATCGTATCCATACAGGTTTCACCATAGCCCAGAAGTGATTGTCAATCCAACACAAAATAGGCAAAACCCAGTAGCCACAATTGATCAGTGGATCCAGAAAAACAGCCATTTACACAAGCCAATTGGCTTATTCAGTAGGTGAAAAGGGGCAGAATGGAGCAGTTAGGACAAAGTGCCAAGGAACCTTAGACCCTAGTGTGTTAGAGTTCACAAGGGTCTCAATTGGACCCCCGAGAAGTGCTCACACTAGGGAGGTCAATGGTAGAACCTAGGTAGCCTTGGCTTTCAGCCGGCTAAGAATGAGAACTCAAAAAGAACCTAGGTAACATTGTAAGGGAGTAAACTAAGGTTGAGGCACAACAGAGGGGGATACAAACATAGTCAATTTGAGCACATAGAGCAAATAATCGAACAGGCTTTAGGATTTAAGAATGGACTTAGCAATGATTCAGAAGAACAAGTTCAACACCTAGTGCATAAGTAGTCACACATTAACAGAATAGGTTTGCAGGATTGGTCTACAAAGACTTATAGTAAGGAAAAGGTTCAAATTATGCTAAGTATAGGTCCTAGTATTACAAGAGAGAATCATATTAATTGGCAATAGAATTTAGACAGGATGAAAACAGATTATTGCAACTACGGGAAAGTCAAGACATGCTAGAAGCATACTAATAGGGAACAGGATCAAACATGCTATTTAGGCAAGATATCATCACAACAAATTCAGAATAGGATAGGAAACAGACTTGTGCCATATAGTGAATGTATACATTCTTTCTTTTCAACACAATCAACTAGTCTATTAAAAGGGATACGAATTATGTAAGTAAAGAATGTTCAAGTAACAGGATTGGTAGCAAAATTAAACAACAAAGAGATGCTAAAATACAGAGGTCCTAAACATCAGTAAGTTGCAGCACATAGACTAGTATGCTTTAAATGAATATAATTTACTCAAATCAGGTTTAGGCATGCCTTAGACTGTCAATATGAAGCTAAGAGTTAAGGAGAGCTAAAATTGAAGTAGAACAAACAAAATTGCACCCAAAACAACCCAGAAGAACACATTAAGCAAAACTTCAGGAGTCAAAACATATGCAAATCACAGATACATAGGAATGAAACTACGAAGTCCAGTAACTCACCAGTTAAGAGGAAAAAACAAGAAAGAACAAAAGTCAACAGTATTCTGAATATCAACGAAGAGCAATAACCCAGAATTTCAGTGGCCTTGGCTTTCAGCCTGCCATTAACCAGAGTATAGAACAAGAGAAGTTGAGAACAAAGAGCAATAACTTCAGTTTTTAGTAAATATATTTACAATTTAAGTCTGTCTTAAAGCGGAATGGGGAGGGGTTTATATAGTAGGAGAAATTGAGCAAGTAAACAAGGAAAGCTGTAAAATCACACATAAATAAGGAAGTATTAACATGCAGCATTAATAAAAATCAGATTTAGGAGAAAAATAGGTAAACCATAGTTGATAGAAATCAGAAATTAACCGGAGATCCTGGCTAACCGAATCCATATAGCCTTGGTATAAACGTATATGGACGAGATGTTGTCCAAATTCAAGCGATTGAAGTTGAACGGACCCAAATCTGAGAGATGGTACTTGCCAAGTTTAGGCAAGTACTAAGTGATGCCACAGTCTTGCAAGTAATACTGAGATAACACATAAAAGGCAAGAAAATCATGGAAAGGATCCATGATTGAAACAGATTAGGAGAAGAGTGAGAGGGCAGCAAGGGTTTCTGGGGGAGAGAGGAGTGTTTGAGGGCGACTGTTGAAGAGATAATGGGGATTAGGGTTTGGGTGAGGGGATATAAGGAGAATGGGGGAAAGTTGTTGGCTCAAGTAAAGGTTAGTTTTGAAGACTGACAAAGGAACTCAGGCATGAACCAGGTCCATCCCTCAGGTTTATAAAAATGGGCAGATTCAAGCATGTGGGATGCACGTGAAGGAGATAAGCTTAACTTGGTGTATTTAATATCTCCTGATCGAAAAGGTTGCATAATTAATAAGGAGAAGGACTCCTTACTCAAAGAGAACATTATCCAAGATAGGGAAGGAGTTAGAAGTTGAGATCAACTAGAACTATTCCACCTAGTAAGAGTTGTTCAAGAACTCTAGTTATTTCTTCATCTACTAACTCTATAAATTGCAGGATATTCTCACATTACAGGTGTTGCACAAAAACGCTGAAGTTAAACGTGAATTGAGAGCAAAATAGCAAGGCTTTTTACAAGCAGTTCGTGTGTGATTCAAGTGTGCAAACCTGAAGCTACATGAACCAGATTGAAGAACCAACTCCATAAAGAGTTTTATGTGTCTTTCTTTATTTCTAGTTCAATTGTAGTAGGTGTTTTCATATTGTACTTTTCAGCTTTATCTAGAAGCAATTGTAATAGGTACTTTGAGTATTCAAGTTAGAGTTAACTTGAAGGTATCGCAATAGTTAGAGGCTGGTTGCTACGACGGGATTAGTGGTAATCCTTAGGTTTACAAAGAGTTTTGTAAATACTATTTTGGCTCAGTGATTTAGTGAAGTGTTGGGGAAAATCCTACTGAGTAGTAGGTCGTGGTTTTTTCACCTTTTGAGCCGGGTATTTTCCACGTAAAAATACTTGTGTTCTTTACTTTCTACATTTATTATTCCGCAACAGTAGTAGTTGGAACACAAAGAAGAACCAAGTCCTTCTATAATTAGTTTAAGCAAAAAATTGGTCACCACACAAATTACCCCCCCCCCCTTGTGTGGTATTGAAATATAAAACATCAATTGGTATCAGAGCAGGTTATCCTTGAAGAGGTTAACACCTTAGGAAAAGATCAAGATGAGTGCACCACCTGGAAACTGGGAAGGGCAATCCACGGCTAGGCCTCCACTCTTTAATGTCCAGTACTACTCTTGGTGGAAAAACAGAATGAGAGATCACATCATCGGAGAAGACTATGAGCTATGGGACATTGTCGCTGATAGTCCCCTAGCTACCATGAAGAAGACTGCCGACGGAGTAGAAGTGCCAAAAACAAGAGCTACAACACTGCTGAGGATTTGAGGAAATGGGAAAAGAATGCTAAAGCCAAGAAATGGCTTGTGTGTGGACTTGGTCCAGACGAGTACAATAGAATTCAAAGTTGTACCACTGCTAAGGAAATCTGGGACACCTTGGAAGTGGCTCATGAAGGAACACCTCAAGTGAAGAGGTCTAGAGGAACACTGTTGTATTCTCAATATGAGAATTTCACCATGAAGGAAGGGGAAACCATCCAGGAGATGTATACAAGGTTCACCACACTGACAAATGAACTTAAGTCTCTTAGAAGGGTTATTCTTGAAGAAGACAAAGTTAAGAAGATTTTGACAAGGGTACTGCCAATCTCTTGGGAAAGCAAAGTCACAGCTATTCAGGAATCAAAGAACATTGCCACTCTTAAGTTGGATGAGCTAATTGGAAATCTCACTGCCTATGAACTTAGTAGGCAAACCATGAAGATGGATGCACCGAAGAAGGAAAGGAGCATGGCATTCAGAATCACTGAAGGTGCTAATCTAGAGGAGGATGAAATGACCATGATCACAAAGGATTTCAAGAAGTACCTAATGAGAGGAAATGGTCCTTCAAGAAGTGTAAGCTACAGAAAACCAAGGGTTACTGAAAAACAAACCAATGAGGGTTGTTACAAGTGTGGGAAGAATGATCACCACATAAAAAACTGCCCTCAATGTGAAATTGAATGGAAGAAAGAAAGAGCTGAACGAAGGAACGGGAAGAAGGAACAGGTTCAACCCAAGAAGAACAAAGGATCAACAAAGTCTATGGTTGCTGCCTGGGGAGAAAGCTCAGATGAGGACTCAGAGGGTGAAGATGGAGATGAACAAGCACTTATGGCAATTGGAGAATCTGATAAGGAATCTGAGATAAGTATAATTCATCTCAAAGACAAGACTAAATTTTTGTCCAAAGAAAGGCTATCTGAGTTACTCCTGGATTTCATTGATGAATCTGAGGATCTAAACAAAGAAAAGAAACAGTTGTCTAAGGAGTGTGTGATTTTGAAAGCTAAGTGCAAAAATCTAGAACTTAGGGCTAGTGAAAGTGAAAGTAAAAGTTGAGTTAAAGAACCAGGTTCATGAACTTGACACCACTGTCCTAGAGCTGAGATCTGAAAATTTAAAATTGAAATTAGGAACTAGTAAAAAGAAAGTTGATCACACACAACTCACTTTAGAAGAAAATGTAGGAAAAATGAAAGATGAGTTGTACAAAAGAGATGAGCAAATAAGAGTCCTTATGGAGGATCTAAACAAGGTTAAGCACGAGCTAGAGAGAACCTGTAAATGGAATAGGTCCTCTGATGCACTTTCATGGCTACATGAACACCATAGTAGCATTAAGAGAGGTCTTGGCTATGGGACCCCTGCACCTAAGTGGGATCCCAAAAGCAAGTACCTCACACTTCCTGAGAACATAATTTGCACACACTGTGATAAAACTGGTCACTATAAAAGTGAATGTATTGCAAAAGAAAAGGCTAGTCAAAAGAATAAAGAATTTGTTCAAGGGAAAAATACGCTGCCAGGTTGGGCTAAAAGGAATCTGATTCACCCTTTTGCCTATAGAAAGGAACCCAAACTAGTTTGGGTTCCTAAGACTAACCCCTGATTTCCTTTTGCGGGTCCAAGTGAAGGGGAGCAGCGAAATATGGTACATGGATAGTGGTTGTTCAAAGCATATGACAGGAAGCAAGAACCAGTTCCTTTCACTTGAGAACCTTAAAGGAGGTAATGTCTCCTTTGGAAATGGGAAGAAATGTGAGATCATTGGGGTTGGAACGGTAGGTAAGACTGATTCTCACTCTATTGAGAATGTCTACTTGATAGATGGCTTAAAGTACAGTCTAATCAGTGTATCACAATTATGTGATAGTGGTAACTTGGTAGCATTCACCTCTACCAAATGTTTTGTGATTAATCTTACCACTGACAAGATTGTTTTGCAGAGAAAAAGAGTAAACAATACATACATTGTAGATTTGTCCACACTTTCAGAAAATGAACTCACTTGCTTAAGTGTGTTGGACAATGATCCCCTCCTTGGCACAAGAGACTTGGACATGCAAGTCTGAGTTAACTCAATAAATTAGTCTCCAAGGATCTGGTGATAGGGCTGCCTAACATCAAGTTCAAGGAAGACAAAGTTTGTGAGGCTTGTGCAAGGGGGAAGCAAGTAAGATCCTCTTTTAAATGCAAGAAANCCAAGGAGATTTGGGACACTTTACAAGTGGCTCATGAAGGAACACCTCAGGTGAAGAGGTCAAGAGGAACACTGTTGTATTGTCAATATGAGAATTTTACTATGAAGGATGGAGAAACTATCCAAGAAATGTATACCAGGTTCACTACACTGACAAATGAACTTGAGTCTCTTGGAAGGATTATCCTGGAAGAAGACAAGGTGGAAAAGATTCTAACTAGAGTTTTGCCAATCTCCTGGGAAAGCAAAATCACTGCCATTCAGGAATTCAAGAACATTGCTACTTTGAAGTTGGATGAACTGATTGGAAATCTCACTGCCTATGAATATCTTTTCCTTCGACTGGGTTTTTATCCCGAGAAGAGTTTTACCGGCAAGGTTTTTAACGAGGCAACATCCATATGCTACCTGAGGAAGACTTAACAAGTATCCAAGGCTTCTCTTCAATCAACCTCGAATACTGAGGGGTATCCCCCCGGAAGGTCACTTCCCCGAAGAAGCCAAGACATGCTAAATAGGGTCTCGATAGGAAAACGACATACCGAGCCAAATAGTCAAACGAACCGTGCTCGTATAGAATAACCGAGCCCTTGACAGCAAAAACTTGTATAGTTGTACCAAGTAATCAAAGAATACTTTCCCTCCATCAGAGCATTCGCATTTCAAAGGAGTTCGATACTTTTTACAAAAAAAAAAAAAAAAAAAAAAAAAAAATAGCTCCAGAAGC
>NW_017675300.1:18186-19020 GCF_001879085.1 Nicotiana attenuata
TCAGGTATGGCTCACTTTCTTGGTTCATGTCTTATATCATGGGCTACCAAGAAACAAAATTCAGTAGCCCTATCTACTGCTGAAGCTGAGTATGTGGCTGCAGCTTCTTGTTGTGCTCAACTACTGTGGATCAAACAACAATTAGTAGACTTTGGTATAGAAGTGGGATGCATACCAATATTTTGGTTAGAAGTTCTGATTTTATGTAAATATCTAGACTAATTCTTACTCAGTCTCATACTCTAATCAGTATACTCCTGTGACGTGTGTTTATATTAATTCATTGATCTCTTACAAAGTTTTTTTTCTATTCTGATATATGAGGCATAATCAAGAGGAGTTCTACTTGAAGAACCTGGTTCATCAGTATATGCTCATGAGAAAAGGTCATGTATGTTTCTATACTTTGCACAATTAGAAAAATAAATATTCCAATTATGAGCAGAAGTCCTATCCTAACCAAACTCCTAAAAATCTAACCGTTATGCATTGAACCAGTTTCATTCTCTTCGAATTCTAAATAAAACGGGATTATCTCCTTAAAACTAGCATCGATCAATTACCTCTTAAAGACCGGAGTCCTAATGAGATTAGACCCCTGATTGACCACTGCAAAAGACTGCCATTACTGCACCTAATCATACTCTACTTTAAATACACTCCACATATTCCTACTACACTCCATAACCATCATTAAGTGTTAAACCCCTGATCATCCTCCATCTCTCCAAAAATTTTAAAAATTCGCAAAAATCCTCCAGAAATTCTCCGCCATGACTAACTCTCAAGAAAATCCTTTAACTCCCCCACCAGTATCTCCTAATACATCTTCAT
>NW_017675300.1:19327-70848 GCF_001879085.1 Nicotiana attenuata
AACCAGTTCATCTGAGGAAGAAACCTTGGCTGACATTCTGAAGAAAGTTGGAGAAAGCTATGATCCCAAGAAGCGCAAAGCTTCTTCTCAAAAGGCTCCAACTGCCTCTAAGCCAACAAAGAAGAGCAAGGTGTCATCTCCTAAGTCTACTGTTCCTTCAGCACCAAAGGTGAAAGCTACCAGAAGCAGGTAAGGCAAAGCGAGGCTGAGTTGCAGAAAGCCTTAGAGGCAAGCAAGAAAAAGAACAAAGAAAAGGGAAAAGCTAAAGTTCTGGAAAGTTCTGTGGCTGCAGAAGAAGAGGAGGAAGAGATGGAACTGGTCCATCAGGAGAGAGGTACAACTGAGGAGGTTCCCACTCCTAAACCTAAGAAATCCAAGACTTCTACCAAGAAGTCTTCAGAATCTATCTCTGCTGAACCCTCCCTGGCAAAAAGAACCAGGTCTGCAGTTAAAGGAAAACAAGTGAAAGTTCCTGAAGAAGAAGAAGCTTGGAGTGGAGAAGAAGAAGAAGAAGAGGAATCTGAGAAAGAGCAGGACAGGTTTATCCTTTTTGGAAAAAGAAAAATATTGAAAGGAAGAATTCTGAAAGACCTGGAAGAGCCAGGCATGAAAAGACTGGTTGATGCACTGGAAGCACAGGGTTGGAAGGACATGGTTCTTCAACTGGATGGCAAGCTTGCAAGAAAAGAACTGATAGAGTTTATGGCGAATGCCACAGTGGTGAATGGGGTTGTTACAAGCCTGGTGAGAGGAGTAGAGGTGCAGTTTGATGCACCTAAGTTGGGAAGAATTCTAGACATACCCTGTGAGGAATATGATGATTATACTATAGATTCTCTCCCTTCTGCTCTCCAAATCACCCGGAATTTCTGTGATACCAAGTCTGCTGAAGAAGTGCCTGAGGCTAGGTTTGTGCAAAAGAGTGAGATGAAGCCTGAGCACAAGGTGCTATTTGAATTTGTGAACAAGTGTCTGCTGCCCAGACAGGAGAGAAGGCACACTGCAAATTATATGGACCTGGTCCTTATGGAGTGTCTTGTGACAGGAAAGCAGATTAACTGGCCTAGTTTCATTGTCAAGCTGCTGGATAGAGTGATAAATGGCTCCAAGGCCCATGCCACTCCTTATGGGTTTATACTGACAACTGTCTTGGCCAAGTTAGATGTGCCATTGAAAAAGTGGGAGATGGCCTCCAGCAAAGAGCACTTTGGGATCAAAACTCTGCAGGCTTGTGATTATCTGCTAAGTGTAACCCCAGTTGAACCTGGTTCATCCGTGAAGACTCCTGTGAACAGCAAAGTTAGGGCATTGGTTCTAGAATGTGGAACAAAAATGCAGAAATTGCTAGGCTCCAGGCTCGCATTGCTGAGCTGGAGAGTGAAAGAAATGGCCTCAAAGATGAGCTAGCAAAGGAAAAAGAAAAGAGTGAAGGGATGCTCCAAACAATGCTTAATCTTCTTCAATCCCAACCCTCTAGTTCCTCCAAGCCCTAGAACCAGTTTAGAAACTCCTTCAGTGACCCAGATTCGGGACTTTTCTCTATTTTTTTTGCTCATGGTTGGATGTTTGTTTTTCTTTTTGTGCTCTGTTTTGTAGAAACATCTCCTAATCAATGACAATGTGCTTTGTTTTCTCTTGTTCTATGAAACTTCTGATCTTAATAGTTATATTTCTGTGAAGCTGATTATTGCTTAACTAAATCATGTTTTCACTTACAGTTGCCCCAGTGGCCATGAGTAATAATTAACATCTGGGATTCTAATAAAATGCAACTTTTCGATGATGCCAAAAGGGGGAAGAGATATTGTGCTTTATGTATTCTGAAAAATGTGATGTTTATAACCTGATTAAACCTGGTCCTTAATGATAAGTTAAATTAAAGTGTGAAAATTAAGCTTGAGAAGGATAGGGAGGCGGATTGCTTGGTTTTTGGAACATCGGGGACCTTTGAAAACCTGACCCCCAGTTGTTGTTGTTATTCCACCCTCCTTGGTTGTTACCTCCCCAATTGCTTTGATTGTTGCCACCCCAATCGCCTTGATTACTGCCTCCCCAATTACCTTGGTTACCTTGATTATTCCAATTGTCTTGATTATTGTTACCACCACTCCAATTGCCTTGGTGGCCTTGGTTGTTCCAATTTCCTTGATTGCCTTGTGACCGCCATTGTTGTTGATTTTGTCCTTGAGCATTGTTTCTTTGGCCTTGATAATTGTTGACATATTGCACTTCTTCTTCTTGCTCATTGAACGAATCACCTTGGTCATACCCACTATCATCTTGCATGAATTGTTCCTGATGGCTTTGCATTTGTTGACCTTTTTTTATCTCTTGTTTATCATCATATTAACACCTTCCATCGCATTCACTTCTTTCGGCCCTTGAACTTGTTGAAGCTGAGCTTTGGCCAATTGATTCATTGTAGTTGTCAACTAAGCAATTGATTACCCATGATCATGTAGTTCCTTGTGTAGGTGAATGACATTTGGGTCACCTTGAGGAACATTGGCTCTACTTTGCCATGCCGATGAGGTATCCGCTATCTCATCCAAAATTTCACAAGCTTCGGTATAAGACATGTTCATGAAGTTCCCATCGGCGAGTTGATTTACCACACATTAATTTGTTGTGTTGATCCCCCTATAGAAGGTTTGTTGGATCATGGCCTCGGTCATATCACTATTCGGGCACTCTTTAACCATGATACGATATTTTTCCCAAAATCTCGTGCAATGGCTCATTGGGCTCTTGCTTGAACGCTAGAATCTCATCCCGAAGTGTAGCCATATGCCCCGGAGAGAAGAATTTGACAATGAATTTCTCCGCCAACTCATCCCATGTATGGATGGAATGATTTGGAAACTCTCTAACCAGTCCAATGCTTTTTCCCGTAGAGAAAAGGGAAATAGCCTCAACCGCAGCGCATCCTCGAAGACATTGGTTTGCTTGCTCCCCCAACAAGTATCGACGAACCCTTTGAGATGCTTGTAAGAATTTTGACTCAGAGCACCGATGAATAATCCTTGTTGCTCAAGTAGTGTAAGCATCACATTGGTGATTTGGAAATTGCCCGCCCTAATGCGGGGCGGGACTATAGCACTTGCATAACCCTCGTTCAGCAATACCCGGTGTGCTACCACTCTTGATGGAGGTGGGGGAGGGACGGGAACATTATCATGAGGCGGTCGGGCTCGCCTATTTTCTTGAGGTTCAAGAGGAACCTCATCGACTTGGTCATCGTCCACGTCCTCCCCCATCGGCAAATTCCCTATGGGCTTGTTGTTGAGAGCCATTCTCCTGCCTTTAATCAATTCAAAAACAAAGTTAGTGACTTGGAAGGAAAATAAGACAAATCACACAGAAGCCTAGATATATAGTTAAATCCGTTTAAATCCCCGGCAACGGCACCAAAAATTTGATTTTGCCCAAACTCACACCACAAATATAGGTTGTGAGGAGGTCGAAGCAATAATAAAAACCCAACGCAAGTTGGGGTCAAATCCACAAGGAGTTAGATATGGGATTAGGTATATATCTAGACTAGGTACATGATGTGCCCAAGATTGCACTTCCACATACTTGGTTGTTTCTTTCTACTTATAATGATTGTGCTAATGTTTGCAAATGAAAAGCTAAGAGACAATATTTTTGGTGTTGTTGTTTTTCAAGTTGATAAAAGATCTAGGGCCGTGACTTCAACCTAGGTGGTTACCTAATGGGTTGTAAACTCCAGGGCAAGTTTGATTGGTCGGGGTTGTAATATAGCAATCACACACAATTACCCACTCAATACCTCTCGGTAGTTAGAGTGATTTTGCCTAATTTGGCTTTCTCAAGTCCAAATGGGTATTGCACAAAACAAGTGATAACTGCTCAGGTCGGGTCTTACTATCTCTAGATTCAACCCTTTAATTGGGGTTATCAATTTCTTGAGTTCACCCCAATTCCTTGTTAGCCAAGTTTTCCTAGACTTAGTCTCTCTTTCTCAAGTAGAGACTAAGTCAATTAGGCATGAATCAATGTTTGCAACCATGAATTCTCAATTTCAAGCAAGAACTAGGCTAAATAACAGTAACCCAATCACAAACAAGCCCTAAATCAAACACCCATTAAATACCCACACTAGGGTTGGGTCAAAACTGTCGCGCCCCTTTTTCTCGCGAAATCGGGTTTTGACACGTGACAACTCTTTTAATGAAGGTGTTAAAAGAGAGAGTTGCCACCTAACGGGTTTGAGGTGCGTTTGGGCACCTATTTGCAAATAACTCTGGTTTAACCAGTTTGCATCACCAAAGATCGGGTAAAGGCTCAAATTACCCGAAGAGAAGGTGTTAGGCACTCTTCGAGATCCACAACTGTGGGTCCCGGACAAACTCGAGTTATATGAATTAGTCAGACAAACAAAGAAAAAGAAAGCTAGAAGCTTGGGAAAATTCATTATTAAAAGACTATAAATAAATACAAACATTTGACTCACAGATAAATAGAAATAGGATGGGGGGTCCTTTGTTTTTTAGCCTAAAGTATCACCCCGTGCAACATAAATAATTCGTAACTCCCTCTGAATAGGGTGTTACTCATATTATTTGGCGGGGACAGACTATAATCTCCTGCTGCCCGATTACTATCTTCAAGTTTTTACCTAAAGCGTACTAGTTCAATTTTAAATTATACCTTATGCGTGCACTACCCGTCCAATGCCTATGATCCAGGAGGCGTTTGGACCTCAATTTTAGATAGTTCTAGACTTAACATAGGCTGCCCAAAAATGATAAAACTAGGCGACATACAAAACAAGTTGGACTTCACGTAAAATCAATTAAGGGCTCAAGCTAGCCTCCACATTTTAGGCAACAAATGCACGCGAACAAATTCTCACAGTAGGCGTTGGACAATTTTAGAATTGAGCCAAATTAAAGCCATTAAGCCCTATATACATGGTTTCTATGTGACCTCATGCAGGAAGTGTCAGATGCAAGGTGCGATTTTATAAATGTGATTTCTAAACAACTTTACAGTTTAGGGAAATCTGGTATTGCATGCTAATTATTGACATTACAAATTATACGTGATTAAACCTATAAACATAATCTCTGGGTGATTTACGCAGTAGCTGGCAGTGATAACCATTGGAAATACTCAGAATTACTCAGTTTGATCCTAGGGGCATGATTTCTAATGGTGGTATAGCCAAGCAACGAAACAGTGTTTGAAAGTTCAATATTAACACCTTAAAGCGAGTGGTAATGTCCTACAGGCAGGATTTCTAATGATTAACGATTGAAAATGATTTTTTTTATACTTAACTCCTATAGGCATGTCTTCTAGGTGAGCACTATAATAACAGCAGCGAATTGATCAATTAAAGACCTATAGGCACGATTTCTAGATGAAGATCAGTAGAATATAATCCTATAGTCATAGAATCTGATGGATATGCTGCAGTTATGCAAATTGAAAGAATGGTCATTGATATTTTATTTCCTATAGGCATGATATCTAAAAAACATGTAGAAGCGGAATATGTTGAACAAATTAAACACTCAGGTCCTATAGGTAGGTTATCTAACAAACACATAAGAGCAGAACATGCTGAACGAATTAAATACCTAGAGGCAGGATTTCTACCCGTTTCATGCAAACATTAGAATAGACCCATTTTCCCAATTTTACTAACACCCCAATAGTTATTACAGCATTATTATAAGCCTAATGAATGAAATAAACTACAAAGTTACAAAATAACAATAGTGGGCCTAAGACAGGCCCAAAGTATACCCAGCCCAACCAGGCCTTCAATTTCGTATCCATACAGGTTTCACCATAGACCAGAAGTCACAGTCAATCCAACACAAAATAGCCAAAACCCAGTAGCCATAGTTGATCACAGGATCCAGAAAAACAGCCATTTACATAAGCCAACTGGCTTATTCAGGAGGTGAAAAGGGGCAGAATGGAGCAGTTAGGATAAAGTGCCAAGGAACCTTAGACCCTAGTGTGTCAGAGTTCACAAGGGTCTCAATTGGACCCCGAGTAGTGCTCACATTAGGGAGGTCAATGATAGAACCTAGGTAGCCTTAGCTTTTAGCCAGCTAAGAATGAGAACTAAAAAGAACCTAGGTAACAAGTGAAAGGGAGTAAACTGAGGTTGAGGGACAACACTGAGGGATACAAACATAGTCAATTTGAGCACATAGAGCAGATAATCAAACAGGCTTTAGGTTTTAAGAACAGACTTAGCAAACAAGTTCAACACCTAGTGCATAAGTAGCCACACATTAACAGAAAAGGTTTGCAGGATTGGTGTACACAGACTCATAGTAAGGAAAAGGTTCAAATTATGCTAAGTATAGGTCCTAGTGTTACAAGAGAGAATCATATTAATTGGCAACAAAATTTAGTCAGAATGAGAATAGATCATTGCAACTACTGGGAAGTCAAGACATGCTAGAAGCATACTAATAGGGAACAAGATAAAACATGCTATATAGGCAAAATATCATCACAGCAAATTCAGAATAGGATAGGAAATAGACTTGTGCCATATAGTGAATGTATACATTCGTGCTTTTGAACACAATCAACAAGTATTAAAAGGGATACGAATTACGTAAGTAAAGCACGTTCAAGTAACATGATTGAACGCAAAATTAAACAACAAAGAGATGCTAAAATACAAAGGTCCTAAACATCAGTAAGTTGCAACATATAGACTAGATAAGCTTTAAAGGAATCTAATTTACTTAAATTAGGATTAGGCATGCCTGAAACTGTCAATATGAAGCTAAGAGTTATGAAGAGCTAAAACTGAAGTAGAACAAATAGAATTGCACACAAAACAACCCATAAGAACACATGAAGCAAAACTTTAGGAGTGAAAACATATGCAAATCACAGATACAAAGGAATGAAACCACGAAGTCTAGTAACTCACCAGTTAAGCGACAAAAAAAAAAGAAAGAACAAAAGTCCACAGTATTCTCAATATCAAGAGAGAGCAAGAACCCAGAATTTCAGTGGCCTTGGCTTTCAGCCAGCCAAGAACCAGAGTATAGAACAAGAGAATTAGAGAACATAGAGCAATAACTTCAGATTTTAGTAAAGATTTTTACAATTCAAGTATGTCTTAAAGGGGAATGGGGAGGGGTTTATATAGTAGCATAAATTGATCAAGTAAACAAGGAAATCTGTAAAATCAAACATAAATAAGGAAGTATTAACATGTAGAATCAATAAAAATCGGATTAAGGGAAAAAATAGGTAAACCCTACTTGATAGAAATCGGAAGTTAACCGGAGATCCTGGCTAATCGAACCCATATAGCCTTGATATAAACATATATGGGCGAGATTTTGTCCAAATTCAAGCAACTGAAGTTGAACGGACCCAAATCTGAGAATTGGTACTTTCCAAGTTTAGGCAAGTACAAAGTGATGCCATAGTCTTGCAAGTAATACTGAGATAACACATAAAAGGGAAGAAAATTATGGAATGGATCCATGATTAAAATGGATTAGGAGAAGAGTGAGAGGGAAGCTAGGGTTTCTGGGGGAGGGTGGAGTGTTTGAGGGCGGCTGCTGAAGAGATAATGGGGATTAGGTTTGGGTGAGGGGATATAAGGAGAATGGGGGGAAGTGTTGGGAATAAAGCGGGATGGGGTCAGTTCTTTGGACTGGGTTGGGAAATTGGGTCATTTGGGCTGATGAGTTTTTTGGGCCAGGGATTTATTTGGACCTAAATGGTCCGAAATTAATTCCAATTCGGGCCAAAGTTTAAAATAGATAATTGGGGAAAATAATTTAAATAAAAATAGTTAAATAAGATATAAAAATGTTATTTATGAAAATTAACACTTTAAATTAATAGTAGAAGATTATAAAAATGTAAGCTATTATTTTAACTTTGAAAAAGATAACAAATGTAATACAATTGTAAAATACAAGCTATTATGGTAAGATTGTGCAAATAGCCTGAAAAATACTAATGTAATTATATAAAAAGAGGTAAAAATATTTGAAACATATATTATAGATGCAAGTAATAATTTTAGGTAAGTGAGTCATCCTAAAATAATTTGAAGGAATAATTAATAATTATTCAAGTACTTTAAATGTAGAAAAATCAATTTAAACGATCTAAAAATTATGGAAAATCATAAAAAAAAAAAAAAAGCTTGTATAGATTTGAAAAGTAAATAATGATGCAAAAATGATGCTTTGAAAGTGTATATACCATTTGAGAAAATATGAGNGTGGACCACCAAATCGGTGCTTAAGCCAGGCATGTCGTCATATGACCATGCAAAAACATCTTTGTACTCAAACAGTGCTTTAATTATCTCTTCTCTGAGCTGAGGCTCCAAATGGACACTTATTTTCGTTTCCCGCACATTCTCCTGATCCCCTAAATTAATTGCCTCTGTGTCATTCAGATTAGGTTTGGGTTTTTCTTCAAAATGGCTTAATTCTTTACTGATTTCCTCAAAAGCTTCCTCATCATCATATTCTATTTCGTCATCACACTCAATTTCTTGTATTATTATTTCGCAGTTAGATTGGCATTTAAGACTGGGCCGAAGACTCCTCATGCATGACACATCACTGAAACCAGCGTAAAAGGGACTGTACAAGAAAGAAAAGAAAAATAAAAACTATCAGGAATGAAAAAGGAGGGAAATTGCATTTCATTAATATTTAAGATAACAAGGTTTAACTCATCCAAACGGACGGAACATAGCATCTGAATTACAACCTTGGAAATAATCCAGATTAAACTAAAAGGAAATCAAAACTAACTACCAAGACTCCCTCCGGGTAAGAAGGGGAGTTGCTTCCCAGTTGTTAAGCTTTGCCCGGGGCCCCACGAACTGAACATCTGCCTTGCTTGGACCTTCTCCGGCCTCCAAAACATTCACCTCATCAAACAGCTTTTCAAACCTTTCGATCAGCTCCTTGTCGGGATCAACCACACCACTGGGCGTTGCTGTTGCTAGGCGTTTCTTAGTACCAGGCCTGACAAAGGAACGGGAAAGGCGGGGAATAGGTTTTGGAAGGGTCCATGCTTTCTTTTTCATTTTTCTAGCTCGCCTTATGTCTGCAGCAGTGGGCTTGAAGCCTAAACCAAAAGTATCCAGGTTTGCATGAAGAGATACTGGCTGTACGATGCCTTGTAAAGAAGCACCCAAGCCCTTTCCAGGTACAAATCCGTTCTTCAGCATTTCCGACGCAACCATGACGGATGCAGCAGCTACCTTTGGCACATGAATACACTTCCCTTCCGGGATCTTTTCAACCGATACCGTATCAAAGACTTGATAAACCCATGGGCCTTTGTCATCCTCAGCTTCTATGAAAGGCACAATGGCATCACCCAGAGTACACGAACTATCTTCCCCATGCACTACAATCTCTTGCCTGTCCCACTCGAATTTAACCATCTGGTGCAAGGTAGATGGCACTGCCTTTGCTGCATGGATCCAGGGTCGGCCTAACAAGAGATTGTAAGAGACAGCCACGTCGAGCACCTGGAACTCCATAGTGAATTCAACCGGACCTATTGTCAGTTCCAACACTATATCCCCAACTGTGTCCTTGCCTCCTCCATCAAATCCTCGCACGCAAATACCATTCTTGTGGATTCTCTCACTGTCCACCTTCAACTTTTCCAGGGTGGAAAGAGGGCAGATGTTTGCACTGGACCCGTTATCAACCAGCACCCGAGTGACCATAGAGTCTTCACATTTCACCGTGAGGTAGAGTGCTCTATTATGCTCAGTGCCTTCCAAAGGCAGCTCATCATCAGAAAACGTAACCCTATTGACTTCAAAAATCTTGTTTGCTATTTTCTCTAGATGGTTCACAGAAATCTTATCAGAAACATGGGCTTCATTCAAAATTTTCATCAATGCCTGGTGGTGCTCATCTGAATGGATTAATAACGATAGCAATGAGTTTTGTGCCGAGGTCTTTCTCAACTGTTCTACAATGGAATAATCTTGTGCCTTCATCTTCTTCAAGAATTCTTCTGCCTCTTCTTCAGTTACAGCTTTCTTTACTGGTACTGGATTATCTTTGGTGATTTTAGCTTTTCTCAGCTCGTCAGGAGCAAAGCATCTTCCTGACCGAGTCAGCCCATGAGTTTCACACACTTCTTCCTTAACTTCCTTCCCCTTATACGTCACTGTCACTCGGCCGTAATTCCATGGGACGGCTTTTTCACTGTTACTGGTAATTGAATCACTAGCTTGATGATAACCGGCTCTGTGCGAGCCCCTTTTACAATCACAACGGGCTTGACAGCTGCCCCCGTCACTACCACTTTAGCTGGTTCTTGTTTTTCTACAACACTGCTCAAAAGCTCCTTCTTTACCACCACAACTGGTTTGCTAACTGTCTCTTCTACCTTGATCAATGCTCTCCCCTTTGTTAGTTTCTCATTTGATCTATCCTCACTAGCCTTGATCATCATTACGGTTTGCGACGGCTTCTTATGCTCTCCCTTTTGGACTAGCTCAATCATATGGGTCTCGTGATGGGTTGGCAATGGATTTTGGGTGATGTTAGGCGTTTTTGGGGTTTGCACTTCAATTCGGCGGGTGTCAATGAGCTCCTGGATGGCCGTTTTCAAGTGCCAGCATTTTTTTGTGTCATGTCCCGGTGTACCTGAGCAATACTCACAACTCACAGAATGGTCCAGATTCCTTGGGGGAGGGTTTGGCAGTTTGGATTCAATCGGACTCAACATGCCCAACTGTCTCAATCTGTGGTATAAGCTAGTGTAAGATTCACCCAAGGGAGTGAAAGTCTTCTTCTTTTACAGCCTATCATTCTTAAATGCAGGGTTAGGTCGAAAATCGGTTCCAGTGGGATTTCTGTTGGTTCTTGGGGGTGGGTAGGTTCTTTGAGCTGGGTAAGTATTTTGTGGGGTGGGTGCGCGCCATTGGGCATGGGTAGGAGGTTGGGGGTATGTCTGGGCATGGTGGACAGAGAAATTGGGGACAGGACGTGGGTAGTAGTGCTGCGGTGGGCCATATGAGGTGTGTGGGTAGGTTTGGGAATGAGGGCGAGGTTGGTGATAATATGGTGATGGACCTCTGGACCAAGCTCTTGATTCCACTACTGCAACATCTTCTTTCTTCTTCTTTCCCAATACCCCCTCCCGTGTCGCTTTGAATAGCCTGGGCAGTTGCTTTGATTACTGAATAGCTCATAATCTTGTTAGACTTGAGACCTTCTTCCACCATACTTCCCATTTTCACGACCTCGTTGAAAGTTTTTCCCACTGCCGACACCAAGTGACCATAGTATGTGGGTTCCAAAGCCTGTAGGAAATAATCAACCATCTCGCTCTCTTTCATTGGAGGATCGACTCTTGCCTCCTGCTCTCTCCATCGGAAACCGTATTCTCTGAAGCTTTCTCCGGGCTTTTTCTCAATTTTAGTCAGTGACAGACGGTCCGGGACAATTTCGAGATTGTACTGAAAATGACATGCAAATGCTTGGGCCAGATCGTCCCAAGTGTACCATCGAGCATGATCCTGTCGTGTGTACCACTCCAGGGCTGCTCCACTTAGACTTTGACTGAAGTAAGCCATCAATAACTCGTCCCGTCCCCCAGCTCCTCTCATTTTGCTGCAGAACCCCCTTAAGTGGGCCACCGGATCACCATGTCCATCATATAAATCAAACTTGGTTAACTTGAATCCTGCTGGCAACTGGACATCAGAAAATAGGAACAGGTCCTTGTAGGCTACACTCACTTGTCCTCCGAGCCCCTGCATATTTCTGAATGACTGTTCTAAGCTCTTAACCTTCCGTATCATTTCCTCTTGCTCAGGGTTTTTGGGAGGCTTTTCTTCTTCAGCTGAGAGATCAAGACGGGGAGTGTAAGAGCATGGTTCTGGTGGTTTGAATGTGGCTTCGGGTGGGTAATACTGGTTATCATGGGTTCGGAATAAAGGTTCGCTAAAAGACCTGTGTAACGCGACAGGTGGGGGAGCCACAAACACAGGAGTAGTCGGCGGTGGAGGGCATGGGATTTGTTTGGGTGGTGGAGGTGGTGGTGTTTGAGAGGTGGTTCCGTAGTACTGCTGGTAAGTAGGGAAAGCCGGAGATGAGTTCACTGTGGGAGGATCTTGAGGCTGAGCTAGTGGTGGGATGTAGGCGGGGTTAGCAGGATAGGCTGGTGGTGGATGTCCCTTTGACCAGGCCTGGTACATCTCGGCCATTTGTTGCTTCAGTTTATACATCTCCTCCTTCATTGCATTAACGTCCACTACTTCCTCCTCCCTAGACGGGTCGACAATGCTTGCTTCTAATTCCTGGTTGACCATGTTTGACTTATCCTTAGAGCGGGTGTTGTAGGGATGGGTTGCCAGAATGCCAGTCAACTTAAACACTTGCCTGGACTCATCAACAAAAACTTGTTAGCGGTTAGGGCATTAACAGATAGATAACCACACAGTGGGGAATGAATGCACCTAAGCAGTTAACCATTTCTATTATGCCTTTGCTTGGTTGCATGCGTCATCCCGGCTTTTCCTTATCTCTATGTGCCATTTCCCTTTTGTTTTTCCATTGTTTCTTGCCGCTCCCTCTTGTTGCATTTTCTCTCTTATTTTTCCATTTTATTATTTGGTTACGGTCGAATCCTATGGATATTGCCTACGTATCACGATCCCGCGTGAATCAAACCAAGCGTAGTTCTTGCAGAATAAATGTAAAGTAGAAGCAAAATATTTTTTGGGATTTTCAATTTTATTGATAGCAAACATCTATTACAAAGACTCAAAACTGACAGATTAAACCACTAACAGACTCTAATGCAGAAAAGAACTACAGACTCCACCATCCCTATTCTACTTTAAACGAAAATACAGACTTAATCAACTGACTGACTTTTACAGACTCCAGTAGAAAAGGAAATACAGACTCAAAGACAAACTCTAGAAAAGGACAATCATGAATACATTAAAGCTCCCGGTGCCCGCGGGACGTCGTTCGGTCTCGCCGCGGGCCTATATGCAAGTTCCCCTTATTTTGAATCGTGCTCATCCTGCACATTTATTAAGGTGATTTAATCACTTATTTTGACCTAAAAGGAATAAAAAACATGACACTATTTTTGTTCAAATTTCCAATTTTAAAACAAACGGGCCGGTGTTGCAGTTACGGCCTTTCAGCACTTCGGGGAGAAGATTTTAAGGCTGTGCCTGCTAACCGTTGAAACTGACTCAGGGTGGCTGTTCTTGCAAAAACAGCCTTTCGGCGCCCTTTTTGGGGACATTCGGCTTATTTTAAACAAGAATGGCGGCACCCGACTTATTCATGACGAAATTAAAAAATTTGGCATTTTTGGCTATTTTTGAAAAGGGGAGGTTGGACCCGATGAGGGTTGCCTACGTATCTCACATCCGGTGAGAATCAAACCTGCGTAGTTCGGGCAAATAAACCTAACTATTTTTGAAAACAAGACTCTTTTTGTTTTTATATTTTCTTTTCAGTGGCAAAAAATAAAACTCTTTTTTTCTTTTCCATTGGCAAACAAAACAAACTAAAAAAATACTTCTTCTTTTTTCTTTCATTTTCTCAAAAATCCGGCAGCATTTCGCGCTACTTGGACATTGGTTTTTCTAGTATAGGTAATTAACTCTCTACACTGCTATTTTCTCTTTTTCTCTTTTTGTTTTTTTCAATATTTCCCAGATATTCAAAGCCGGTCAGCATGCGAGTCCAAAACGGATAAATGCACAAATAGGATGCATCAGGATGGTCCATTATTCCGGGTACACCTGTCCTAGACGGACCCAACCCCTGTGTTGAGTCCCCTAAGTCAAAATTCACGTGATGCAGATAAGCGTTCCTACTAGGGATCCGGCATGAGGTCAAGTTATTCTAGGTTCAAAACCTGGGTATATGTTCTAGACTGTATACTCGAGCGAACAACTCGAGTCGAGGAGGGGGCTACGTACCAGGAACCAAAAGGCCATCCGGCTTAGTAACTTGTCCGGCCTCTTTCTTATTTTAAGGTATGACACTAACAGAATAGGGAGTCTCCACTAGTGAGCACATCCCCGGAGGTGAGAAGAGAAGGGTTTCGGCACAATTTATATACAATTCAGATAATATCAAAGCGGTAAAGCATTTAGCACATTTAGCATGAAACATGTAGGAAAATCAAATAAATCCAAACATAACAATTATTCTAAGCTCGAATTCTTAAACCCTGAACCGAAGTTCTAGGTTTGTGTCCCCAGCAGAGTCGCCAGAGCTGTCACACCTCCTTTTTTCACTACACCCTGCAAGGGCGTAAAGGACTTTTTCCACTTAAAGGACAATCGGAACGGGATTTGTTATTAAGATTTCAGAGTCGCCACTTGGGAGATTAGTGGTGTCCCAAGTCACCGGTTGAATCTCGAACCGAGGAAATTATGACTCTGTTTAACAGTCCGCGATCCAGAAATCCAAGTAAGGAACTCTGTTATCCCGGGAGAAGGTGTTAGGCATTCCCGAGTTCCGTGATTCTAGCACGGTCGCTCAACTGTCATATTTGGCTTATTTACCTAATTTTACAACATGTTTTAGTCTGTGTGCTTTTTAACCGCCTTTATTATTATTATTTTAAAGAGGATTGCAACATCGTGAAAATATGTCTCGAACCGCGTCACATAAATGCACCCGCGACTTTTGACACATTTAAACTTCGTTGAGATTTGGATTTGGGTCACATAAATGCGCACCCGTTTAGGAAGGTAATGTTATTAAAAGACGCGCTTAAAGAGGCTAACGCGTTATTATCTTTGGGAAAAGCCGTGAAATTCGCTAAAACGGCTCATCCTGAAGTCTAGGTAACATTTATCGAGGGCCCCGCAACTTTGTTTGTTTTGTTTGGCGAGGCTCATCTTGTTTTATTATTAAAAGGCAAACCTAAAGTAATCTACAATTTTCTATCATGTATTGTCTCTAAAAACAAAGGAAAGGCCCTAATTAATTAATTATTTTGTTACTAAACCATCATTGAAAGTATTACATCTCAATATTAAATCAAAGTGCTTTAATAATCAACATAAGAGCTCCAGCCGACTGGGCTTCAAAATAGCCCAAAGACGGAGAATGGCTTAACCTTGCAAAAGGGAAACGGTTGTCTAACGTTGGGCTTTAAACAGATTCAGGCCCAAGTCTGTCCAAACAGAGGCTATTACGTTTGGGCTCCTAAATGAGCCCAGATCTTATACTGATGCTATTTGAATCTCAGCCTACTGATTTTTAAACTCACAACAGCCTTAATTATTGGTGAACATGTAACCATTTCCAAGTTCATGCTAATTTCAACATGCTGACTTTTATACGTGAATTGAATCTGTAGGTGAGTAATTAGAATGTTTACTGTATTTAAACTAAAAAGCAAGTTCGATCTAACAATAACACAACCCAGCTGTTTATTCTAAATTCAACTTCTAATCAGTAGCTTATTGAACCAACACATGAGAGCAAACTATGCTATATTAAGCTAACGCTAGATATTCAAAGTCTCAAACAGTCCAGGCGACTCATACAGTCCAATTATATACAAATTATCCATTAAACAACACTGTCCTACGCATATAAAGTACGACAGAACAGGAAAACGTAAAGGTCGATTCAACTACATTCGTCATTTTCACTTCTTCAACATCAAATTTACATTGATTCCTTCACAGTTCATACGAGATCAAAGGAGGTACCTGGAAATCAGAATGCAACAAGAAGAAGGAGAAGTTAGCAACAGCAGAGCAGGCAACAGCAATTTGGAGTTTCAAACAGCAACAAACACAACCGATTTTAGCCCAGAAATGACTCAGTGATTCCAGAAATGTTTCAAACCAAGCAGAAACTAACAAATCAACCCAAAGACCACTTGAAATGCATTAGAATACTTCAGCAGATGCACAACTCGTCCAAAACCAGTTTAAACAGACCCAAAATTGCTCGAAATCATACCAGGGAACACTTGAAGTTTCAGAATCCAAGTATTGAACTAGAAGAATGGAAGTCGATAACTAAAACTCAAAATTAACCTGAATTATCTAATAGAACAGTATTTTTTTTGGTTTTCTAGAGGTTTTCTATTGTTTTTTTGGATTTTTGAATGTTGGATTTCAAAATCAGATCTGAAACTTAGAGAGCACCTTTTTGGGGGGAATTTTTGGAGCTGAAAACTTGTAAATGAAGGCAAAGGGGGCTGCCTTTTATAGGCAAATTTCAGGGAAAGCTTCTAGATTTTACTCACACTGTTTCCCCCTCTTTTATTTTCAGATTTTATTCCTTAGTCCTAAAGTCTTGACTTGTTGCCTAAGTTATTACCCTAAGTTATTAATATTCCAACTACAGTCCTAGTCTAGAAGGTCATAGAAGGTTCTAGCTTCCTAAATTGCCCCTGAAATTTCCTGAAACTACCAAGTCTAGTCAAATTAATCCAACCTTTTATCCTAGTTAGACTAACCATGGTTAATTAACTATGAACTAGAAACTACTCAGCTATAACCAAACAACAATTAAAAATTGAACTAACTAATCTAGCTAATCAAACTGAAATTAAACTCTAAATAATAGGAATCCTAAATGTATCATAGACTAATACAACAGTAAACTTAATCAATTAAAATCAAACAAACCAAACTGAAACTAATTATGAAGAATAAACGAANTGCCTTTTATAGGCCAAATGAGGGGCAGCCCTCAAATTTCTGTTTCCTTATTAGTCCCTATTTATTTTCAGATTGGCCCTCTACTTATTAACTTGTTCCTCAAGATACTATCCTAAACTACTGAAATCTAAACTTGAGCCCCATTCTAGAAGATTCTGGGGACTTCTACTCTAATCTACAACATTCAGGTCTAATTCATTTACCCAAATACCCCTGGACACTCCCTGAAATTACTCACATAGGTCACCATTAACCTACCCTCCCTTTGACTAACCATGGTCAATTAACAAACTTAGCTAGAACCAAACAATTCAGAAACTCTAAAATTGAAAGTTAATCCTAATTCATACTATTATCAAATCATCAATTAAACTTGGCAATAAACAGATTAAAACTAATCAAGACCAAACAAAGTCGATTAACAACTATTGAGACACAGGATTAAACTAATATCCCAATACTAATCTGACCAAATCAAACTCATCATTCAACTACAACCAAGAATCAAATGAACTAAAATTTAGTGCAAATTAATCACCAAATCAGAATGGAATCAAAAAATGGGAATTAACCTAAACAATAAACACTATAGAAACAAACCAACTCATCGAGATTATACCTACACATTTAATACCTAAACATTATACTTAAACATTTAGCAGACAGAATTAGACTGAAATTAAACTAGGCTATCAATTAGAACTAGCAGAACTTGAAACAACATTTCAGAACACGAATAGAATTAATAAAAACCAGAACCAAAGAAAAACAAAAATAAAAAGAAAAGAGAAACTCACTTATTTCGGACATGATATGATTAGACCGTCGAAATTGATTTCAGGTTAATGTTATTTGTCTATTTCGTCAGAAATAGGCATGTAACATTAACCAAAAATCAATTGACTTCAAAACTTCCCAGAACAGGTTTGAACCCATGAACCCTAGATTTGAAATTCGGCGAGTTCCGGCGGGATTTGAGGGGTTTTGGTTAGGGATTAGGGATGAGGGAGGTCAGGGGAGTGGAGGGTATGAATTTGGGGCAATTTGGACAAGGTAAGGTTTTGACCGAAGAATTTAAATTCAATATTCGAGCCGTTTGACTATGATTCCAGGAACACCAATACTAGATATGGAAAGAGGAGGACGAGGGGAGATTGGGGTGTTAATTTGGAATGGTTTGGGTGGCGGCGCCGCCGTGTGCGGCGGAGGCGGCATTAGGGTTTTCAAAATTCGAGGGGCTTGGGTGAGATTTGAGGAAAATAAATTGGGGGGTTGGAATGGAGAGGGTGATTGGAACTCATGGTGTAAAATTGGGGGCGTTTGGTGACTGGCCGCCACCATGAGGCGATTTCAGGCGGCGGTCTAGGGCGGTAGGCGGCGGAGGGCAGTGGTCTCTGAGAAAGGGTTATGGAGAGTGAGGGAGACGGACTTGGGGGGGGGGGTAAGGTTAGGACATATATATATATTATTGAACGTGGGCTTCCTGTCCGTTAGATCAATAAACATCGACGGTCAAGATTAAAACTTAACCAAACGACGTCATTTAAAGGATAGGGGAGCTGGACCGGGTTGGGACGCTTGGGCCTGGCCTGGAACGGGTACATTTGGGGTTGGATTTCATTTGGGCTAACCATTTTGGCCCAAGTTGCACACCAGCCTATTTAATCTTTCAAATTCTCAATTTATTTGTTTTTCTTCTTTTTCTTTTTGTATTTTATTTACTTATTTATTTTCATTTTGTATTTTATGTTTTTTTTAACTTTATTAAAATGCAAAATCAAAGACCCACTTTGTTTCCAAAATTAAACTAATTAATTCCTAAAACTCTATTAAATCTTATTTAAAAGCAAACCCATGACAAATTCAACAATTAACAATTAAAAATGCAAAAAAAATGGACTATTTTTATTATTTTCTTTAAATTTTGTTCTAAAAACAGCTTAATCACTAAAAAATCCTAAGATATTAGATCCTAAATGCAAATTTTGAGTATAGTTTTTTTATATTTTTTATTAATTAAAATGCACAAACAAAAATGCAAACAATTGACACAAAATGTCACAAAAATCCACAAAATTGCAAAATAATGAAAGAAATCATTTTGTTTGAATTTCTGGGAGTAATTCATATAGGGCAAAAATCACGTGCTCACAATATCGCTGTGGACAAATTCTTTGCTGTGGGTTGCGCCCAGTCATATAGAGCAGCCTCTGGCACAAGAGGCTCCACTACCTGCGCAGCCGGGTCTACCACGTTATCACCCATGTCTGGTTCAGGTTGTTCAGTTGATTCTTGTTGTTTGTTTTTCCGGTTGGCCCGATTCAAGGCCTTGAAAACCTTCTCGGGATCTGATAATGCTTCAAACACTTCACCAGTTCTCGGTGAGTTTCTAGGCATGCACCTGTACAACCAAGTTAACAAACGTTAAAATTTCAATGTATGAATTGAAAATAGAGAAAACTGACTACACTAAGAATTTTTGTATTTCTTTCAACTGTAATTGATAACACCGTTAATTCCCCGGCAACGGTGCCAAAATTTGATCACGCCCAACTATGTCTTATAAAAAGGACAAGCGGTCGTTGCAAATATAATTCGAGTATTTAGCCCAGAGTCGAATTCCACATGGAATTAACCTACCAATTACTTTTGTCAGAATCACTGAACTCTTCGTAATCAACTTCCCAGATATTTTGAATAACAATTGGTGATATTTTTACTAACTATAACTGAATAAAGCTAAGTAAACTAAAAGCTAACCATGACTGAGTTGCAAACAATTAAGAGAAGGATCTAAGTTTATGATTTCCCCTATTGATGGAATCCCTTCCTGTTACGTTTCGCATAGAATTGCCTAATCGTCCCTATCGATCATGAACACTCTTACTACCGTAAATCTCTCCCGAGTAATTACGACAATTTACTAGACGCACTCTCCCGAGTTACGCTAGCTGGCTTTTTATTACAGCTCACTTAGATCGCACCTAAGGTTTCGTTATCCCTAATCCAACCTTTAAACCCTCGGTTATTGATTCCTCATTGTTGGCCCAAGTAAAGGTTAGTTTTGAAGACTGACAAAGGAACTCAGACATGAACCAGGTCCATTCAGTGGTCCATCCCTCAGGTTCATAAAAACGGGCAGATTCAAGCATGTGGGATGCACGTGAAGGAGATAAGCTTAACTTGGTGTATTTAATATCTCCTGATCGAAAAGGTTGCATAATTGATAAGGAGAAGGAGTCCTTAATCAAAGAGAGCACAATTCAAGATAGGGAAGGAGTTAGAAGTTGAAATCAACTAGAACTCTTCCACCAAGGAAGAGTTGCATCAGAACTCTAGTTATTTCTTCATCTACTAACTCTATAAATTGTAGGATGTTCTCACATTAAAGTGTTGCACAAAAACGCAGACGTTAAACGTGAATTGGGAGCAAAATAGCAAGGCTTTTTGCAAGCAATTCGTGTGTGATTCAAGTGTGCAAACCTGAAGCTACAAGAACCAGATTGAAGAACCAGCTCCATAAAGAGTTTTATGTATCTTTCTTTATTTCTAGTTCAATTGTAGTAGGTGTTTCATATTGTACCTTTCAGCTTTATCTAGAAGCAATTGTAATAGGTATTTTGAGTATTCAAGTTAGAGTTAACTTGAAGTTGTCGCAGCAGTTAGAGGTTGGTTGCTACAACGGAATTAGAGTTAATCCTTAGGTTTACAAAGAGTTTTGTAAATGCAGTTTTGGCTCAGTGATTTTAGTGGAAGTTTGGGAAAATCCTACTGAGTAGTAGGTCGTAGTTTTTTCACCTTTTGAGCCAGGTGTTTTCCACGTAAAAATCTCTGTGTTCTTTATTTTATGTACTTTTAATTCCGCAAACAGTAGTAATAAGTATATCTAGAAGAACCAGGTTCTTCTAGAGCGAAAAATTGAGTACCACACAAATCACCCCCCCCCCTCTTGTGTGGTATTGACGTTTAGAACATCAATTGGTATCAGAGCAGGTTATCCTTGAAGAGGCTAACACCTTAGGAAAAGATCAACATGAGTGCACCACCTGGGAACTGGGAAGGGCAATCCACTATTAGGCCTCCACTTTTCAAGAGTCAGTACTATTCTTGGTGGAAGAACTGGATGAGGGATCACATCATAGGAGAAGACTATGAACTCTGGGACATAGTCACTGATGGTCCTCTAGCAACTACAAAGAAGAATGCTGAAGGAGTGGATGTGCCAAAAACTAGAGCTGACTGCACTACTGAGGATTTAAGAAAATGGGAGAAAAATGCTAAGGCCAAGAAATGGCTTGTGTGTGGACTTGGTCCAGATGAGTACAGTAGAATTCAAAGTTGTACCACTGCTAAGGAAATCTGGGATACTTTGCAAGTTGCACATGAAGGAACACCTCAAGTGAAGAGGTCCAGAGGAACACTGCTGTATTCTCAATATGAGAATTTCACCATGAAGGAAGGGGAAACCATCCAAGAGATGTATACAAGGTTCACCACACTGACAAATGAACTTAAGTCTCTTGGAAGGGTTATTCTTGAAGAAGACAAAGTTGAGAAGATTTTGACAAGGGTACTGCCAATCTCTTGGGAAAGCAAAATCACAGCTATTCAGGAATCAAAGAACATAGCCACTCTCAAGTTGGATGAGCTAATTGGAAATCTCACTGCCTATGAACTTAGAAGGCAAACCATGAAGATGGATGCACCTAAGAAGGAAAGGAGCCTGGCATTCAGAATCACTGAAGGTGCTGATCTAGATGAGGATGAAATGACCATGATCACAAAGGATTTTAAGAAGTACCTAATAAGAGAAAATGGTCCTTCAAGAAATGGAAGCTACAACAAACCAAGGGTTCCTGAAAAACAAACCAATGAGGGGTGCTACAAGTGTGGGAAGACTGATCACCACATCAAAAATTGCCCTCAATGGGAAATTGAATGGAAGAAGGAAAGAGCTGAACGAAGGAACAGAAAGAAGGAACAGGTTCATCCCAANAACTTTTCGATGATGCCAAAGGGGAAAAGTTGTGCTTTAAACAAGTGATGTTTACACTGTGAACCCTGATGTTTATAACCTAATGTACCCGGTCCTTGATGATAAGTGATAAAAAGGAAAAATGTTTCTAACATTGTGTTGATGTTGAGCTGAGTTCTGGCAGGGCCTAAGTATATGAAAAGCACAGAGTTTGTCATCATCAAAAAGGGAGAATTTGTTGGCCCAAGTAAAGGTTAGTTTTGAAGACTGACAAAGGAACTCAGGTATGAACCAGGTCCATCTCTCAGGTCCATCCCTCAGGTTCATAAAAACGGGCAGATTCAAGCATGTGGGATGCACGTGAAGGAGATAAGCTTAACTTGGTGTATTTAATATCTCCTGATCGAAAAGGTTGCATAATTGATAAGGAGAAGGACTCCTTACTCAAAGAGAACATTATCCAAGATAGGGAAGGAGTTAGAAGTTGAGATCAACTAGAACTATTCCACCTAGGAAGAGTTGTTCAAGAACTCTAGTTATTTCTTCATCTAATAACTCTATAAATTGCAGGATATTCTCACATTACATGTGTTGCACAAAAATGCTGAAGTTAAACGTGAATTGAGAGCAAAATAGCAAGGCTTTTTGCAAGCAGTTCGTGTGTGATTCAAGTGTGCAAACCTGAAGCTACATGAACCAGATTGAAGAACCAGCTCCATAAAGAGTTTTATGTGTCTTTCTTTATTTCTAGTTCAATTGTAGTAGGTATTTTCATATTGCACTTTTCAGCTTTATCTAGAAGCAATTGTAATAGGTACTTTGAGTATTCAAGTTAGAGTTAACTTGAAGTTGTCGCAACAGTTGGAGGTTGGTTGCTACGACGGAATTAGAGGTAATCCTTAGGTTTACAAAGAGATTTGTAAATGTTGTTTTGGCTCAATGATTTAGTGAAGTGTTGGAGAAAATCCTACTGAGTAGTAGGTCGCGGTTTTTTCACCTTTTGAGCCGGGTGTTTTCCACGTAAAAATACTTGTGTTCTTTACTTTCTACATTTATTATTCCGCAACAGTAGTAGTTGGAACACATAGAAGAACCAGGTCCTTCTATAATCAGTTTAAGCAAAAAATTGATCACCACACAAATTACCCTCCCTCTTGTGTGGTATTGAAGTATAAAACATCAAAAGTGTTATGAGCCGTTGATCAATTTTGATCAACGCTGGGATTAAAGCAGGATGGGGACGGTTCTTCGGACTGGGTTGGGTAATTGGGTCATTTGGGCTGATGAGTTTGTTGGGACAAGGATTTATTTGGACCTTATTGGTCCGAAATTAATCCCAATTTCGGGCCGAATTTTAAAATAGATAATTGAGGAAAATAATTTAAATAAAAATAGTTAAATAAGATATAAAAAGGCTATTTACGCAAATTAACACTTTAAAATAGTAGTAGAATATTATAAAAATATAAGCTATTATTTTGACTTTGAATAAGATAACAAATGTAATACAATTGTAAAATGCAGGCTATTATTGCAAGATTGTGCAAATAGCCTGAAAAATACTAATGTAATTACATAAAATGAGGTATAAATATTTGAAACATATATTATAGATGCAAGTAATAATTTTAGGTAATTGAGTCATCCCAAAATAATATTAAGGAATAATTAATAATTATTCAAGTAATTTAAATGTAGGAAAGTCAATGTAAATGCTCTAAAAAATTATGGAAAACTATAGAAAATGCTTGTATAGATTCGAAACTAAATAACGATGCAAAAATGATGTTTTGAAAGTATATATACCATTTGAGAAAATGTGAGGGAAAAATTGGGTATCAACAACAACCCTAGCTAGAAATTTAGCTACTCATGGAAAATGCAGAAATTAGAGAAGAAACTAAGGTAAAATTCATAATACTTGATTAAGGAAAGAAAATCTAATATTTAGAAGCTAATCTAGAACAATGTTACCCAATACAGTAATCAAAAACGGCTCAGGTGCTCCCAACTTACAAACTTGACCTAAAAATGACAAAATATTCTATTTATTCTAAGCTGAAAATATCTGACAAAATTGCCTCTGTGGAGGTTGTGCGGCCACACAATTATGTGTACGGTCCACACGATGAGACTTGTCTTGACAGGTTCCAGTTCTGCGTCCGCACAATTTTGGATTGCGGCCGCACTCCTTCAACTTCTGCGGACCACACATTTATGAGTGCGGCCGCACTCTTGCTTCTGCGGCTGCACAATTATAATGCGGTCCGCACTCCTTGAACTTGGGCTTTGGCATTGTGGGACTTCTGCGGACCGCACATTTCTGAGTGCGACCATGCTCTTGATTATGCGGCCGCACAAAAATGGTGCGGTACGCATTTCTTTTTTACCTTAAAATCCCATCTATCTGAACTTTATCTTCTGCGGCCGCACCAGAATTGTGCGGTTCGCACTTTGCAAAGTGTTTCTTGTCAGAGGCTTTCTTCATGATCTGTGGCCACACTCAATATTGTGCGGTCCGCACAGTGCCCTTTTAGCCTTGTTTCTGTCCTTATCCAAAATTACTCCTTCTTGAGTTAATTTCATCTCTTTAGCTCATATTCTAACACTCCTACAAGCAAGCACATTTAGTTAGTTTTCGAGAATACCTTTAAGCAATTTTGAGCTAAAACGAAAGTAAAAGAGCGCAAATAAGAAGTCAAAATCCCTACTTATCAACAAACTTCAACACTACATGAACGCATGGCAATAGACGCGGAAGCGAAGACAAAAATCTTCAACTCAGAGCGAACGCTACCTCAGAAGCGCGAACGCGAAGAACAAATAGCTCCACTGACCAAAACACCTTTCACGATCGCCGCCACGCCTTCCCGATCACGAAGAACGCCAGAAGCAACAGGTAACACAGAAAAACCAGCAATGCAAAGCCATTTGAAATAATCCGAACTACGTCCGAAATTCACCCGAGCCCCTTGGGACCCCGTCCGAACATACCAACAAGTCCCATAACACAACACGGACCTAATCGAGGCCTCAAATCACACATAACAACATCAGAATGACGAATCGCACCCCAAATCAAAATCTATGAACTTTGAACTTTTTAACTTCCATATCTCGTGTTGAAACATAGCAAATCAACCCGGAATGACCCAAATTTTGCAAACAAGTCCCGAATAACATAATGAAGCTATTCCAATTCCCAGAACCACAATCCGAATCCAATATCAAAAAGTCCACTCCCGGTAAATTTTCCAAAAATCCAACTTTTTGCCATTTCAAGCCAAATTCAACTACGAATCTCCAAATCACAATCTGGACACGCTCCTAGGTCCAAAATTACCCAACGGAGCTAACAAAATCATCAAAACTCCAATCCAAGGTTAAATACTAAAAAATCAAATTTGGCCAACTCTTCCAATTTAAAGCTTCCTAGTTGAGAATCATTCTTTCAAATCAATCCCGAATAACCTGAAAAGCAAAACCGACGCACACAAGTCATAACCCATAAAACAATGCTACTCAAGACTTCAAATAGCTAAACGGTATGGAAATGCAAAACGACCGGTCGAGTCATTACAGAAATGCTCCCCGGTCATCCAAAATCCTATCCGAACACTGCCCATGTCCAAAATCATCATACAATCAAAAATTCCGGTTCCGAGGTCGTTTACTCAAAATGTTGACTCAAGTTAAACACTGCCATTATGGGTCGTTATTAAGAAACTAAGACTTCCGACTTCAACCCGAACCCTTCCAAACCCAAACCAACCATCCCCGCAAGTCATAAAACAGTAAAAGCACATACGGGGAGTCTTAATTAGGGGAACGGGGACCTAGAAAGCAAAACGACCAGCCAGGTCGTTACATTCTCCACCACTTAATCAAATGTTCGTCCTCGAACGGGGCTAGAATCATACATGGGGTGCTGAATAGGTATGGATATCTGCTCCCATGTCCTCCTCGCTCTCCCAAGTCGCCTTCTCGAGTGGTTAACCCCTCCACTAGACTTTTACTACAAAAATCTTCTTAGACCTCAATTGGCAAACCTACCTGTCAACAATAAGAGTGGCTCCTCCTCATAACCTAGGATCTCATCTAGTTGAACCGTGATGTAGTCTAACACATGCGACCTATCGGCATGATACTTCCGAAGCATAGACACGTGGAAAATCGGATGAACTCCCGATAGACTGGGGGCAAAGCAAGCTCATAAGAAACCTCCCCAACTCACCTCAACACCTTAAATGGACCAATAAACCTTGGGCTCAGCTTGCCCTTTTTCTCGAACCTCATGATTCCCTTCATCGGCGAGACTTTCTAGAGAACCTTCTTGCCCACCATAAATGATAGATCACGCACCTTTGGATCTGTCTAACTCTTCTATCTGGACTATGTTGTGCGAAATCGCTCCTGAATCAACTTCACCTTCTCCAAGGCATCCTTCACTAAATCAGTGCCATATAGCCTAGCCTCGCCGGGCTCAAACCATCCGATGGGTGAACGACATCACCGACCATACAAAGCCTCAAATGGAGCCATCTCAATGTTGGACTGATAACTGTTGTTATGAGAAAACTCGGCCAAAGGCAAGAATCGATCCCACTACCCTTCGAAGTCAATCACACATGCTCTGAGCATATCCTCCAAGATATGAACCGTCTGCTCCGACTGCCCGTCGGTCTGCGGATGAAAGGCTGTGCTGAGCTCCACCCGGGTGCCTAACTCACTATGTACTACTCTCCAATAGTGCGAATTTAACTGGGGGCCCTTATCTGAAATGATGGAAATAGGCACACCATGAAACCGAACAATCTCTTGAATGTAAATCTCGGCCAATCTCTCTGACGTATACGTAGTCACAACCGGAATAAAGTGTGTCGACTTGGTCAAACTGTCGATAATTGTTACACCCCATGTTTTCGTACGTAAAAGTACACCATAAGTAAATTTATGAAAGCTCGAAAATGAGATATTACATTCCCCATTTTCGTACGTTAAAGTTTCATCGTAAGTTAATCGATGTAAGTTCGGGAATGGGCTATTTTGATATTATAAGCATTATGCTATTTCAAACGAGTGATGAGTAAATTCATGAAGGTGAGAGGGTAAGCAAATAGAAGAAATGAATTTCGTCGAAGTTTGACATTTTGGGATAAAATACAGCCCGAGCTAAAATACCCGGTATTTATGGACTAGTGCCATATAAGGTACCACATGGCTATGATAGTAAGGTGTATAAAGTGTATTAAAGGTGAGCAGTATTTTATGTACTTTGAGATAATTCTTAATTATGTGGGGATTAATAAGTTAAGTAAGCAAAGGGTGAATTATTTGGATAATTAAGAGCACCAACGTGGCAGCCCATAAAGTGGATAAAAAAGCCAATAAGTGGCTCATATACTATGTAGCAAGGTGTCACATTATTAGAGCATATAACAAGGTTCACATTCTCTTTAGCCTTTTGAACATGATTTGCATAAATATATTCACTTTAGCACATGCAAGCTAATGTTTGCTTACCCCCTTATTAGAAGATACAAGCATCACGTTTCAGAAAGATTGCATACGCGATTTACAATGGTTGGAGCTATAATGTAAGATTTTGCGATTCTAAGGAAGTACGGTGCAATCTTTCTCAAGAATATCATACAGATTTTTCACTACTTCGATTCGTCGTTATGTGCTTTGTCACAATTGACGTGTATTAGAGGGATTGTCAAGAGAATTGGCTCAGGTATGTTAAGGCTATCCCTTCTTTCCTTTTGGCATGATCCATATGATACAAACGAAACGAGCAAATGCATAACTTCCATAAATGACTATATTCATAGAAATGCTAGAGATGCTTATGTTCTTGACACAAACGAAACGAGCAAATGCACAACTTCCATAAATGACTATATTCATAGAAATGCTAGAGATGCTTATGCTAGAGATCCTTTTGGCATAGGTCTCAGAAAATACATAAGTTGACAAAGTTTACTTCATGGAATTAATCAAAGGCATAATGGTCTTATGATGTTCCGAGAGATTTTAATGACGTACTTCTCATGCATTGCATTCATTTATACATGTACATTGACCCATGACTAGATGGCATTATATACGCGTATATGTACGTGTGTGTGTATGTGTGTATATATACATGATATGGGAAAAGGTTACGACATTATATACGCACCACCACTTGATCAGCTGGTATACATTGATGATTTGCCCACAGTGGCCGAGATGATATGATGGGATGCCCTCAGAGGCTTGATGATGTTATGAATGCATATACCCATGCATGGTATGACATTTATACGCGTATGCATGACGTTATACTATTAAATGATCCACAGAGTTATACAGATATACATGTTGAGTATTTTACTCCATGTTTCTCTCATGTTTATTATTTACGGATTTTCATTCCTTACATACTCGGTACATTATTTGTGCTGACATACCTTTTGCCCGGGGACGGTGCGTTTCATGCCCGCAGGTCCCGATAGATAGGTCGAGAGTCCTCTAAGTTGTCTATCAGCTCAGCGGAAGGTGTTGGTGCGCTCCGTTTGCTCCAAAGTTGCTTATTTGGTCAGTAAGATTTGGACATGTATTAATTAGTATGGCAGGGCGTGTCCCTACCTTTATGGTATTGATCTACTCTTAGAGGCTTGTAGACAGATGTCATGTATATGAAAGTTTGGATGGCCTTGTCGGCCTATGTTTAGTGTATGAGTGATCATTTTGGTCTTATAGGCCCATATGTCTTATGTATAAGTTGGTATTATATGTTTTATTCTAGTTATCCTACGACAGCCTTTCCGTCTCATTTACCTATGATAGCATGATACGAAAAGATACGTTATGTTGGTACTCGATGAGTAAGGCACCGGGAGCCCGTCGCAGCCAATCGTTTTGGGTCGTGACAACAATAACCCAAACTGCATCAAACTTCCTCAAAGTCCGCGACAACCCACCTATAATGTACATAGTGATGCGCTCCCATTTCCACTCAGGTATAACAATCTGCTGAAATAGGTCACCTGGCCTCTGGTGCTCATACTTAACCTACTGGCAATTAAGGAATCTCGCTACATACTCAACTATGTCTTTCTTCATCCTCCGCCACCAATAATGCTATCTTAGTACAATACATCTTCGTAGCACCTAGATGAATAGAATACTGAGAATTGTGGGCCTCATCTAGAATCTTCTCCCTCAATCCATCAACATTAGGAACACATAGACGACCCTGGAGTCGCAGGACACAATCCTCACCAATAGTAACCTCCTTGGCACCACCCTTTAGAATCGTCTCCCTAAGAACCAGCAAGTGTGGATTGTCGTATTGACGAGCCTTGATCTGATCGAATAATGAAGACTGGGCGACGACGCATGCAAGAACTCGACTGGGCTCTAAAATATCCAACCTCACAAGTCTGTTAACCAAGGACCGAATGTCCAAAGCCAATGGCCTCTCCTCTACTGAAAATGAAGGCCAAACTACACATACTCTCAGCCTTTCTACTCAAGGCATCCGCAACCACATTCGCCTTACCCAGATGATAAAGGATGGTAATATCATAGTCCTTTAGTAACTCAAGCCACTTGCGCTACCTCAAATTGAGATCCCTTTGCTTAAACAAATGCTGCAAGTTGCGATGATCGGTGTAAACCTGACAAGGCACCCCATAAAGATAATGTCGTCAGATCTTGAGAACATGAACTATCGCGGCCAACTCCAAGTCATGCACGGGGTAATTCTTCTCATGGGCTTTAGGTGACATGAAGCATATGCAATAACGCACCCCTCCTGCATCAATACACAACCTAGGCCAACGCGTGAAGCATCGCAATACATAGTATACATCCCTGAACAAGAAGGCAACACTAACACCGGTGTTGTAGTCAATGTGGTCTTGAGTTTTTGAAAGCTCGCCTCGCAATCATCCGACCATCGGAACTGAGCACCCTTCTGGGTCAATCTAGTCAAAGATGCTGCAATAGATGAGAAGCCCCCCATAAACCAGCGATAATAACCTGCTAACCCCAAGAATTTCCTGATCTCGATCGGTGTGGTAAGACGAGGCCAGCTCTGGACAGCCTCGATCTTCGTAGGATCTACCTTAATACCCTCTCCAGATACAACATGCCCCAAGAATGCCAGAGAATCTAACCAGAACTCGCACTTGGAGAACTTAGCATAAAGCTTCTGTTCTCGCAAGGTCTAAAGCACAACTCTCAAATGTTGCTCGTGCTCCTCCATGCTACGAGAGTAGATTAATATGTCATCAAAGAAGACAATGAAAATGAGTCAATATATAGCTTGAAAAATCGATTCATCATATCCATAAAATGTCGTCGGGGCATTGGTCAAGTCGAAGGACATCACTAGAAACTCATAGTGGCCATATCTAGTCCGGAAAGCCATCTTCGGAACATCTGAAGCACGAATCTTCAGCTGATGATACCCCAATCTTAATTCGATCTTAGAGAACACCCTGGCACCCTTCAACTGGTCAAACAAATTATCAATACGTGGCAACAGGTACTTGTTCTTAATGGTAACTTTGTTCAACTGCAGTAATCAATGATGAACCCCTTTGCTAGCAACTCCTCAAGATGTTCTTCCAACTCCTTTAACTCTTTCGGAGCCATGCGATATGGTGGAAAAGAGATAGGCTAGATATTGGAGCCAAATATAAAAATCGATATCACAATCTAGTGGCATGCCTGGTAGATCAGAAAGAAACACATCGGAGAACTCCCGCACCACGGGCACTAAGTCAATCGCTGGAGTCTCTGTAGCAGTATCCCGAACATGAGCTAGATAGGCCAATCAACCCTTCTCAACCATGTGTCGAGCCTTCATGAAAGAGATAACTCGACTAGACAAACAGATAGATGAACCCTTCCACTCTAATCTAGGAGACTCTGGTATCACCAAGATAATAGTCTTGGCATGGCAATCAAGGACGGTATGATATAGAGACAACCAGTCCATGCCCAGGATGACCTCAAAGTCGATCATGTCGAGCAACAGAAGATCCGCTCTGGTATCGCATGAAAGTCATAATACAGGACCAGTAAACCCGATCCACAATAACAGAATCGCCCACTGGCATGGACATATGTACAGGAGTACCCAAGGACTCACGAGGAACACCCAGAAAATGAGCAAACAGAGATGAAACATATGAATACGTAGACCCTGGATAAAAATAGTACCGAAGCACCCCTACCGCAAACACAAATAATTCCTATGATCACGGCATTTGAGGCTACTACAATTGGTCTGGATGGGAAGGCATAGAACCTAGCTGGAGCGCCATTGACTAGTCTCCGCCTCTAGGTCGGCCCCTAACCACCTGCCCTCCGCCTCTGGGTGGCCGGACGGCTGGTACTGCAGCTGGTGCGGTAATCATGGGCTGATGACCCTGCTTCACTGCCTTGCCCCGAAGCCTGGGGCAGAACCTCCTCACATGACCAAGATCCCCGCACTCAAAGCAACCTCTCGGTACGAAAGATGACTGACCCTGAGTCTGACTCTGGGGACCTGAGCACCCACTAGAGGAACCCGGAATAGTCGATGGATGGTAGGAGCTCTCTGGAACGGCGCTGAAATAGGGCTGCACTGGAGCACCCAAGAAGGCGGTGGTGCTGGATATATAGGCCTGCTAGACTGGCCCCTCACAAACTGACCTCTGCCCCCAGACGGAGAACCACTGAACCCTGCAAAATATCGAGACGGCTTGTCCCTCGGTGCCTGGTCTCGACCCTGCTTATGAATACCCTCGATCCTTCCAGCTATCTCCACGACCTGCTCGTAAGGGTTCCCATCTCAATCTCTCGGGCCATAGTGACCTGGATACCATTGTGCAAGCCCGCAATAAACCTCCGCACTCTCATTGCATTAGTGGGAGTATCATAAGTGCATGGCGAGACAACTCAGAGAACCTCACCTCATAATGGATCACGGACATCTGACCCTGTTGGAGCCACTCGAGCTGACCCCGTAACTCTTCCCTCTAAGAGGGTGGGATATATCTCTCCAGAAAGAGACGTCTGAACTGGTCCCAAGTAAAGGGAGGAGAACCTTCTGGTCTGCTGAGAAGATAGGACTGCCACTATCTACGGGCCCTGTCCTCCAACTGAAAGGTGGTAAAGTCCAGTCCGTGAGAGTCCAACACTCTCATGTTGTGCAGTCTGTCCCTGCAATGATCAATAAAGTCCTGGGGGTCCTCATGTCGCCCACCGCCAAAGGCAAGAGGATGTAGCCTGGTCCATCTATCCAATAGCTTCTACGGCTCGCCGCTCACGCATGGTCTGGGCTCTGGTATAGTCGCTACAACAGGCTGAGCTCTGCCCACGGGTAGTACACCCGAGGTTTGATATACGGTAGCAGCATTCCTTAGATCCTGAACGGTAGGGGTCTGTGCTCACCCTCCCGCCTGAGATGTGGTTGGGTCCGCTGGAAATAAACTAGCTTACATCATAAAGTCCATAAACTGCAGCATGCGGCCCATGACCTCCTGGAATCCTGGTGTAGACATGAAATCCACTGGGGCCAGCTCAGCTGCAGGTAGCTCACCCTATTCCTCAATTACAATATCCTTCACTGGATCCGTCGGTGGCACAACTGGAGAAACTCTAGGATGCCCTCGTCCTCTGGCAGGAGCTGGAGCCCTCCCTCTACCTCGGCCTCTAGCAAAGGGGGGAGTAGCTCCTCTACAACCGGGCACATCTGTCGCGTGCGTTATCACCATCTGTGAGAGAGTAAAAGAAAGATACTTAACATAACATCAATTGTACGATAGGATATGAAGAAAGAGAAGTTTCCTAACACCCTATAGCCTCTCGAAGATAAGTACGAATGTCTCCGCACCGATCTGCAAGACTCTATTAGGCTTGCTCATGACTTGTGAGACCTACGTAAACCTAGTGCTCTGATACCAAGCTGTCACAACCCAATTTCCCCTTATAGGCCATGATGGCGCCCAACGTCGCTGCTAGCCTAGCCAACGGTGAACAAGCCATGTATTTGTTCTTTTAAATAATTTCAAAGTAGTTATTTTTAATTGTTAAGAGAATGATTAGTAGGAAATTATCGTGAAGTAAAGCATAATCTAACGAAAGAGTAAATACAGTGAATTTAATACTCAAAACTATAAAGTGTCTACTAGAATATTCTCAAAACCCGGTGTCACAAGTGTATGAGTTACTAGTAGAATATACAAAACCACCTACGCTACTGTCTGAAATAAGATAAATAGAAAATAAATACTAAAGAGAGACTGCGGGTGTTGCATAACAGACAACAGAGAGCAGCTCACCACTATGCCTCGAGGTAACGAGGGGTATACGCCTGAATGACTGCCAGATGCACCTGTCTCAGATCCTGCATGATTAATGCAGAAGTGTAGCGTGAGTACATAAACAAAATGTACCTAGTAAGTATCTAGTCTAACCTCGAAGAAGTAGTGACGAGGAGTCGACATCGACACTTATTATGTGCCAATAAATAAAGTACAGAAATTCTAAACACGCATGGAATACATCAATAATAATAAAGCAATAATGAACAGTAAATAAGTGATTCCTTAACTAGATGGATATTAAGATCTCCAATTAACACATTCTAACTTCAACAAATACGAGCCATCAAGTAAAGTATAAAGTCTTAAGTCATGTAAGTAATATCAAGTGTAATCGGACTCCGAGAATTATCACGCACTATTTATGTTGAGGTCGTACGACCCAATCCAGAATAATGCGTACACTGTCGAGGGTCTACTGGCACAAACCATATATGCATCTATTATACTGCCTAGGTGTTCGGTCGCTCCACAAGAAGAGAGAATACTCTATGAAACTCCGATTTAATGGCTACTACAAGACTAATACACAAGGAGGCACAATTTCTACCAACAGTCAAGTAACCCGGCAAAACTCAAAGTAAGTGAAGTTCGGTCTTTACGAATACCCGGACATAAGCATAATTTGTAGCTACACACAGACTCTCGTTACTTCGTGCATACGTAGCACCCACAATTAGTATCAAATAGAAATTCAAACACCTATGGGGTAAATTCCCTCTTACAAAGTTAGGCAAGAAACTTACCTCATTTCCAAGCTCACTTTCCGGTCCACAAATATGCTCTAAAAGCCTCAAATCGATGCTGAACAATCCGAAACTAGTCAAATATTATATAAATTAATCAATATATACTCAAAAGTTCATAATTTAGCTTCTAGAGTCATAACCCAACCCAAATTGGAAGATTACTAAAATTCGCCCCCCCCCTCCCCCCTCCTCCCTCCCCCTCCCCCCGGGCCCACGCACCCGAATTCTGGAAATTTTTTAACATAAATATTACCCATAGCCTCACGAACCCAAATATATAATATCTACCTAATTCTATAATCTTTTTTGTGGTCTAATCCCATTTTTATCAAAGACCTAGGCTTTTCCACTAAACTTATAATTCCCACAATTTCTATGTTCAAAATCTACTCATAATGCATGATTTAAACTCATATTGTATAGAAATTACTTAGCTCAAAGTGCTAGGTGAAAATAACCTCCTGAAAGAGCTCGAAATTCGACCAACAAGTGAGAGAAATGAAGAAAATGAGCATAAGTCCCGACTTAAATGCACCCTTCTGCCCCCCAGCGATTCCGCTTCAGCAGAAAATTGGCCGCTTCTACGATTCTGCATCTGCAAAGATTGCATTGCAGATGCAGTCCTCCCCAGTTGGCCTCCTTCCGCTTCTACTATGCTTTCCTTAAATCTGCGGGCACGCAGATGCGGTCGAGCCCTCGCACTTGTGCCACTGCCCCCCCCCCCCCCCCAGCTCCAGGCCGCTTCTGTGGACTATTAACTGCTTATGCGGTCGCGCACCTGCGCCCCCACATCTGCACATGTGGACTCAGCCCACTTTTCCAAGCTTCACACCCACGGCTAGCCATCTGCTTCTGCGGTGCTGCACCTGCGGCCAATTCTTCGTAGGTACGAAAGCATCAGATCCCTACTGCTTCAGCAATTCTTCCAAGTTCAAAAATGTTTCGTACATCATCCAAATAGCATCCGAGGCCTCTTCCAAACATACCAACAAGTACGTAAACATAAAACGGACTCGCTCGAACCCTCAAAATGCGTAAAACAACACCAAAACTAAGAATCACAGCCCATAACCAAATCGAATCAATTAATGAACTTCAAGTTTTTCTTCCAACTTACTCCGAATGCGGCGGGTCATACTTAGAATACTCAGAATGACACCAAATTTTTCATACAAGTCATAAATCACCATACAGGACTATTCCCATACTAGAAATCCCAAACGGACCTCGATAAAACCAAAGCCCACTCCAAACCAAGAACTTGACAACCTTCAATGTGACAACTTTCAATACTAAGTGCCAAAACACTCCCGGGTCTTCCGAAACCCAATTAGAACACACGCCCAAGTCCAAAATAATCGTACAAACCTATTGGGACCGTCAAATTCCATTTCCGATCTCATTTACTCAAAACATTGACTCAAGTCAAACTTAGCCATTTTGGTTTATTATTAAGAAACTAAATATTCTGATTTCAACCCAAACCCGAACCAACCTTCTCCGCAAGTCATGAAATAGTAAAAATACATACGGGGAGTCTTGATTAGTGGAACGGGGACCTAGAAAGTAAAATGACCAGTCGGGTCATTACATAGACAATTAAGAAGATAATACCGACACTTGTATGAATCATTATTGTATTTTTCAATTTTTTTCTTGAAGGGCAATTAGCTCATCATCATTCATGGAGGATTTGTCTACTTTGCATGGATTCTTCTTAGTTAAAACATAAGAAACATTGAGAAAACTCGAATAAAAAATTACTTTACCCTTCCATCTCTTGAAGTGAGTACTATTGAAATGGAATGGCTTCTTGAGATCTCCCACCTTGATATCCGCGGATTTTTCAACTGTAGCCATATTGAATCTCCTTAAAATTATTGGTGAAAATACAATTACAGTTGAAAAATAAAATGAAGAAAACAAAATATCTTCAGGCTGAGGCGCGGATATCTCGCTCTCTTTAATGAGATTCAAGCCCACTGCAGCAGAGTCTTCACTGGTCCAGCAGTAATCCTCTTTACTTGTCTCCCCCAGGATACAATAGCCCGATCACGTCGTATGACTCGAACAAACTCTAGATAAGTTGTTGAGACCAAAGCTCCACCAAGATGAACACATTCCTTCAACAAAAGTAAGAATTCTCTTCTTCTTTTTTCACAAGTTTAACCTCATTGAAACACTCTAATATTACTTTTCACACCACATTATAGAAGAAAGATTCCTATTTATAGGTATAGGTATTCTTCCTTAAATTAAATTAGAAGAAAGTGGGGTAATAAGTTATGAAATCATGGGAGAAGAGTTACAAATGAGTTATGGCCATTTTCTATATCATGGAGTAGTGAGAGTTATGTCATATTTTATTTTAATAATAAAAAACTATTATATTAACAAATTATGTGTTATTAATCTGTATTAACTATAATATTATGAAACAGTAACTTTTCTATAACAAAAACAAAAAGAGGAAAACCAGAAGTATAGAAAACAAAATCTGAAAATATATGTTGGAATGAAACTGAGCCAACTGAATCTTTGAACTGTCGAGATTTGTTGTATACCTAGACAAGTCACACAATTAACCCTTAACCATCTATGGTTCTCACGGTTGTGTTCATTTCAGCCATGAACACCGCTTGGTTTCATGAGTGCTTGGAGAATGGGCCTTTACTTTCATTCCCCTTGAAGCAACTTACACTTCGCACCCATATAGGTGATTTATAAACGTGTAGTTCTATAGACACATTTTCTGTTCACTTCCTGCTAGACTTAACAAATTATTAAGAAGCTTTAAGCTTTATTGACTCATCAAAGAACCTTAATGCTTTACCCTGATTTCTAAACATTGTCTTCATCACGAGAATGCATTCAGTTATTTGATAATGTTGAACCGTCATTCATAACTTTGTTTGATCTCTTTGAACATAGCTCTTGGGATCTCTAGTCTGCTAAGTAGAGTTACCGCCATGATGACTTGTCCTAGGCCTTACTCCCCTTCCCTTTGATGATCTTTCAACTGCCTCTCTAGATAGGCCTTTTGTAAGTGGATCTGACACGCTATCTCTTGATTTCACGTAGTCAATCGTGATAACACCACTAGAGACTAGTTGTCTAACAGTATTATGTCTCCATCGTATGTGACGAGATTTTCCATTATACATAACGCTCCCTGCCCTACCTATTGTTGCTTGACTATCACAATGTATACATATAGGTGCCAAAGGTTTGGGCCAAAAAAAAATATATTTCAAAAACTTCCGGAGCCATTCAGCTTCTTCAACGGCCTTGTCTAAAGCTACGAATTCAAATTCCATCATAGAACGGGCGATGCACGTCTGTTTGGATGATTTATATGACACTGCTCCACCCCCAATTGTGAAAATATATCTACTCGTGGATTTAACTTTAGATGATATGGTGATCCAATTTGCATCACTATCCCTCAATCACGGAGGGATATTTGTTATAATGCAGAGCATAGTCTTGGGTATGTTTTAGATACCCCAGAACTCGTTTCATTTCCATCCAATGTATCTGATTGGGATTACTTGTAAACCGACTCAATTTGCTAATAGTACATGTTACATCTTGTCGCGTACAATTCATGATATACATCAATATTCCCAATACTCTTGCATAGTCCAGTTGTGAGTCTCTTTCACCTTCATTTTTTGAAGTGCATAACTCACATTAATTGGAGTCTTGGCAATCTTGAAATCCATATACTTGAACTTGTCAAGTATCTTTTCAATGTAGTGAGACTGTGATAATGCTAGACCTTGTGGAGTCTTGTGAATTCTGATTCCTAAGATCACATCAGCAACTCCTAAATCTTTCATGTCAAATTTGCTAGCCATCATACGCTCAGTAGCATTTATATTTACCATATCCTTGATCATTATCAACATGTCACCACCATATAAACAAACACAATGACTTCATGACCTGGAGTATTTTTAATACAAACACATTTTTCATACTTGTTGATTTTAAAACCATTTGCCAACATTATTTGGTCAAATTTAGCGTGCCATTGTTTGGGTTCTTGTTTAAGTCCATAGAGCGATTTAACAAGTTTGGGTACTTTCTTTTCTTTATCAGGAACCACAAAACCCTCTGGTTGTTCCATGTAAATATCTTCCTCCAAATCTCCATTTAAGAAAGTTGTTTTAAAATTTATTTGATGGATTTCAATACAACACACGACTGCTAGTGCCACTAACACCCTAATAGATATTATCCTCGTTACTAGCGAGTAAGTGTAAAAATAATCAAGGCCTTCCTTTTCTCTGTAACCTTTGACAACAAGTCTTGCCTTATATTTGTTAATAGTTCCATCAGCTTTTATTTTCCTCTTAAAGATCCATTCCAAACTAACGGCTTATTTCTTGGAGGAAGATCAATCAATTCCAATTTATGGTTATCCAAAATTGATTGAATCTCGCTATTGATTGCCTCTTTCCAAAATGCTCAATCAGAAGATGACATAGCTTCTTTGAAATTTTGAGGCTTATTTTCAAGCAAGAATATCAGAAAATCTGGTCCACAGGAAGTAGTTGTTCTTTGACGTTTGCTACGCCTTGGATCCTCTTCACTTGGAGTATTTTACTTTGGTTCATCTCGTGGTCATTTAGATCTTTCACTTGACGACTCCACTCAATTTATACGGATAAATATTTTCAAAGAATTCAGCATTATCTTATTCAATTATCGTATTAATATGAATATCGGGATTATCAGATTTAGGAACCAAAAATCGGCATGCATTACTGTTTGTAGCATATCCAATAAAAACACAATCCACAATTTCTGGTCTGATTTTTACCCTTTTGGGTAAAGGTACTTGCACCTTTGCTATACACCCCCACACTTTGAAATATTTCAAGTTGGGTTTTCTTTCTTTTCATTTTTCATATGGAACCAATTATATTTTACTGCGGGGGTACTCTGTTGAGTATTCGGTTAGCTGTAAGAATAGCTTCCCCCCACAAACTTTGTGGTAAGCCGAAACTTATTAATAAATCATTCATCATTTTTTTAATGTCCAATTTTTTCTTTCCGCAATTCCATTCGATTGATATATGTAGGGCAGTAGTTTGATGGATAATTCCATATTCCGAACATATCTTTACAAAAAGAGATTCGTATTCTCCACCTCTTTCACTTCTAATTATTTTAATTTTTTTATTCAATTAATACTCCACTTCATTCTTGTATTACTTAAATGCTTCAATTGCTTCATCCTTACTATTAAGCAAATGAACATAACAATATTGAGTACAATCGTGAATAAAAGTTATAAAAAAAAACTTTTTCCACCACGAGATGGTGTTGACTTCATATCACAAATGATAGTATGAATTAAATCAAAAGGATTTGAATCCCTTTCAACAGACTTATAAGGATGTTTGAAAAACTTAGATTCAACACATATTTGACATTTTGATTTATTACACTCGAATTTAGGCAATACTTCTAAATTAATTAACTTTCGCAAGGTTTTGTAATTTACATGTCCTAAACGAGCATGCCACAAATCATTTGACTCCAATAAATAAGAAGAAGCTGATACTGTTAACAACCATTACATTGAGTTTGAAAAGTCCCTCTGTGAGGTAGCCATTTCCAACATACATAACATTTTTGCTTACAACAACTTTGTCAGATACAAATACACATTTGAGTCCATTCTTAATAAATAGAGAAGTTGAAACTAAATTTTTCCTAATAGTAGGAACATGAAGAACGTTGTTGAGCGTTAACACATTGCCGGAAGTCATCTTCAGAAATATCTTCCAATAACCCTCAATATTGGTTGTTGCAGTATTTTCTATGGAAAGCACTTATTCGGGACCAACAGTAGAGTAAGTAGCAAATGTTTCTTTGACAGCACAAATATGTCAAGTGGCTCCAGAGTCAATCTACCACTCCTTCGGATTTTTAACTAAGTTACATTCCGAAAGCATTGCACACAGATCATCAATGTCATCATTCTTCTCCACTATGTGGCATGTCCCTTTTTCTTGTCCTTTTTCGGGAGACGACAGTCAGGGCTTTATGACTAGCTTTTCCATAATTATAGCAGTTGCCCTTGAATTTTTTATTGTTCTGCTCCTTAGTCTGTCCAGGAGATCTCTTCTTTTTCTTACTTTTTGGAGCAGCCTCTTCAACGATATTCGCTCCCATAATTGTTGAATTTCTATGCAACTTCTTCTCGGTTGTTTTGATATCTTCCTCAATCTTGAGAAGAACCACAAAATCTTTCAACTTCATTTCTTTGCGCTTGTGATTTAGATAATTTTTGAAATATCTCCACGAAGGAGGCAACTTTATAATCATTGCAGCCACTTAAAATACTTCATTCACTACCATACCTTCAGCAATAAGGTCATGAAAAATAAGTTGAAGCTCTTGAACTTGGATTCCAACGGTCTTGTTGTCTATCATTTTATAGTCTAGAAAGTTGGCAACCACAAACTTTTTCAAGCATGCATCTTCAATCTTATACTTCTTCTCAAGTGAATTTCACAATTCTTTCGAAGTATTCATAACATTGTAGACATTGTACAAATCATCCTTCAAAGCACTTAGGATGTAGCCTTTGCAAAGAAAATCTGTCTGTTTCCACGCCTCAACAATCATAAATTTTTCATTGTCTGGCATTTCGGCGGCAGGAACAGGAGGGTCTTCATTGGTGAATCTCTACATACCAAGTGTGGTAAACTAAAAGAACACCCTTTGCTGCTATCCTTTGAAGTTGGCTCCAGAAAATTTTCCCGATTTTTCGGTCGGTGGCACATTAGTTCGGCTTGACGAGGCTATTGTTGTTGCCGTAACAGTCGCAGAAAGAGATCCATTTTCAATTGCCATTTCACATTGTCAATAGTTGACAAACAACATAACAATTTAATTAATGGCAGAACAGTAAATAGTATTGTAATTAATAATAAACAGTACTTTTAATAAACAAAAATCAAAGTTTTTATATATTGTTTCACAAGAAACGATGAAGTTTTTATATTCTTCAAATTGTTTCTGAATTGTGAACTTTACCGATGAAGTTTTATATTTTCAAATCGGAAATCGAAAAATTCACAAGGAGTAGAACACCACAAAGGTTTTAATTTCCAGAAAATACAATACAGATGAAAGTACAAAAGAATAATTTCCTTAAGATTGTTATTAATCTGTATTAACTATAATATTATGAAACAATAACTTTTCTGTAACAAAAACATAAACAGGAAAAACAGAAGTATAGAAAACAAAATCCGAAAATATATGTTGGAATGAAATTGAGCCAACTGAATGCACATTGTATCTTTAAGGAAATTATTTCTCTCACATACCCGAGAGGAGGTCAATCTTAAGTGTTGGAAGCTACTATCCTCGTAGGAGAGAACGATTTGACTTACGAGAGTATCGGTACCTAAAATGTTGGTGAACTGCGAACCGCTCAATGGTTGTAAATCACACTGGATTTTATTTGTGCAGAAGGAGAAGAAGTTTGAAGTTCAAAAAATATCATAAGGAAAAATTCCGGGATCAGAGCGAATTTATGGCCATTTTCTGAAAATTTGCAACCTTTCTGAAGCAGCCATGGTTGTTGGAACAGGTGGCAATGTTTAAAATTATCCGGAAAAATAAACGGATCGGGTCGCGGGCTGCGCGCGCGGATCCTGTGTTATTTTGGGTTGACTTTTTGATAATTAATTAAATTAAATAATTAAAGGAAAATTTGTCCAAAAAATTAATTTATCAACCGCTGACCAAATCCAAAATCCGAAGCCGAGCGAGCGGCGACGACGACGCGAGGCTTGCGTTCTTTCCAACTCACTTAACACCAAGGGAAGTGCTTTCTTAAAATAAGCACATTCCCTTTTCGTTCCACTATTAATGAGGACAATTGCTCTTTTCCAAAGCATAAGAGAACAACTCACTTTCTCTTCACATTTCTTCCCTCCATTTCCCATTCACCAACCTCCGATCCCAATATTATGTTCTTCTTTTTCTTCTTTTACTTGTGTTTCTTTTGCTTCCGACTGAAGGCTTAGAACTATCATGCATGTTATACTCTCTCTTTATCTTGACTAAATTGTTGTTGGTATTATACGCACAAATATAAAAATTTACCCGCACCAAATGTAGTAGTAACACTGGAGGAGCAACGAAAGAATAGAGATAACTGGAAAGACCGGAAAAATTAACACTCCAGTATGTTATATTACAGTATATCTCTGTACCATATTTGACTGATAAAGTGTTGATAGAGATTTATAATGTCAATGCTACTAATCTCATAACCTTAAGTTCTAGATTAATTGGATGCTTATATGGATGGCAAAATTAGCCACAAAAATAGGCATGATCCAAGCCAGTCCATCTAAAAGTTAGGTTGACTCGAGCTAAATATTAATTTCAAATTGACTCATAAGAAAATTTGTCAAAATATTTTTTGATATTTTTTTTTTGTTTGATATGTTAGATTTGGTTAGAGTTGGGGGTTGAGCAATGACACGATTTTTAGCCCATTTTTGATTCAATCTATCTCGGCCAAGTAATCTATTGACCCGTTTATTATAACTCGTCCCAATTCAATCATACCCACACACTTGACACCCCTAGATGCTCAACATATTATAAACAGAGCTCATACACATTGTACAAGGGAAGAGTTGCATAAATAGGATCATTTAGTGTCACCATCTATATTTGACCTTGTTAATAAAAGTTTTGAAAAAATAGTCTCGCTGTCAGAATTTTAAAGTACACTGTTAGAATTTTAAGGTATGATGCGAGAAATTTGACCATAATTTAAAAGTGTATTGCTAGAATTTTGAAGCATATTCCCTAAATTTTGAAGCATGCTGCTGGAGTTTTGAAGCAAGTGCCGAGAACTAAAATTTCTGGCAACAAATTTTAATTTTTTAGCACAGGACAATTTTACTAAACTTTGTTAAAGGGATCAAAATATAAATGGTGGTTTAATAAAGGTCCCTCCAATGTAATTTCCTGTTGTATAGAAAAGTTCCACAGTACTATAAGTTTGCATGACAGCCAGTTTGGTCCAGTTCAGGAGTCGGGACTGGCCCTTAATCTTAGTATTAAGCACACGAACATCATAATCCTCTTTTACGTCCTAAAGTACTCTTTAAGGACTCTGCTTAAAACACAGGACTGGCCCTTTGCTAAGGATTTGGGCAGGAGTTCGGATCAGTCCAGACCAGCGGCGGAGGCAGGATTTTCGCGAAGGCAGTTCAAAAAAGATAAAAGTTAAAAAATTAGAAGAGATAGTAGCTCGTGGGAATTGAACCAATGACCTCACAAAGTGTTGAACCCCCTTGACCACTGAGCTATGCTTTTGCGTTATGATCAAGGTGATTCAAAACATTATATATATACAGATAAAAAGAGATTTTGCCTTGTATATACAGTGTACTTTTTCGATAAAGGGGGCTCGAGTGAACCTCCTTCCGCCCCCTAAATCCGTCCCTGGTCCAGACCCTTCAGTAAACAAGCACTACGAATGATCGTAAATCAAAATATAATTTGACCAGCCCCAAGTCCCCAAAAAGTTACCCACCTTTTCCCACATTGTCACTTATTTGCAGTAGAATTGATTTTAAAAAAATAAGAATAATAAGAAAAAAGGAAGAGAATCTTGGCGTAATTTGTAAAGTTGCTACCATGTGACCGGGAAGTCACGGGTTCAAGCCGTGGAAATAGCCTCTTGCAGAAATGCGGGGTACAATAGACCCTTGTGGTCCGACCCTTCCCCGGACCCCGCAGATAGCGGGAGCTTAGTGCACCGGGCTGCCCTTTAATAAGAAGAAGGATCTATGTGAAGAGGATTTGAATGCAGCTAGAGCTAGTTCCACAACCAAAGCAAAGCTTATAATTAGGCAGAGTTCTAAGAATTAATTACTGGTAAGTAAACTTGTCATTGAAAAATAATTAATAACTTATTTCTCAAGAAGAAATTCAGCATTTAATTGCTTATGAGAAAAGAATAATATGAACCAAGTATATATCAGCTAGCAAGAGAAAATCAGAATTAATAACTTGTCATTTGATTTTTCTTCACTTAATTCCTGGACCTTAACCCCCTGTTGGATGCTTGTTTCCCGTGATTCATTATTGTGTTGTTTTTATTGATACCATGCTTATTTTCATTGTTCTTAAAATTGTAATATAATGTTTTATAAATCCCGTTGTATCTCCGTTTTATTATATAATCATGATGAAAAAGCTCAATTTTCGTAATCATAATTTGGTGGTTTTTGCGTGATTACTCATAAAACCACTCTAAATATTATATTCATCAATACAATATAATGCAATACAATACAATACAATAACGTACATTATGAAATTATGGGTAACGACTATCCAAACGGGCCATAAAACAAAATAGGTAAAATGACGAACGATGTCGTCCTGCAGTGGATAACAATTGAAGTGGAAATTTCAGCGGAGAAACACATCACAAAATGATGCTTTTAGTTGGTTAATATCAGTTAGTCTGATATGAAACTTCATCATATTCTATAAAAAAACAAACATAGAATTTTTTTATTGAGTTATGGCCGACAAACTTGGATCAATTATTCTTCATAGTGCTTGTTTTCCTCTTGCTAGCTGATATATACTAGGTTTTTAAGCTTTGTGTTATCTGTACGTGGCTAAATCATATTTGTTCAAAACCAAGAAAGTTCACATGAAAGTTTAGTCCCAAGATATATCTTATTAGCTATGCGGACGAAGTTTGCACATTAAAAGTTAACGAGGAAAAAAGCTACATATATACTGTAAGAATATTTTTAATGGTGTGAGAATTTTGAGAGAAAACTATATAGGCTAAACTCAAAACGGATCAATATTAAAGTGTTTTTGGCTGACTTAGCCCAAAAAATATGTTATAAGTTAACCATATAACGGAACAAGTATGGAGATAACAGAGAGTAGCTCTCAAGTTACAGTTCATGAAAAGCTAAGAAGCAAATCCAACAAAGTGATGGTGAGAAAGAGATCGGTTTACTGCCTTTGCCCGTTGAGGTGCCACGCACAAGAATCAAAGGAAGCTTGTGAGCTGGTAACTATAAATACTCGGATCATGTGGATGATGCACAGTAAGCTAATACATTTCCGTAATTAGTTATGTGGTACTTAGTTTCGAATGACAGATTATTGGGTATATTGCGATATATGGATATCCTTATTGGTACGAGATTTTTTGGGAAAAAATTAAATTATAGTATAAGTTTGATTGACCTAAAGTAGACAATATCACATTATGTTAAAAATATCTTTTAACTGAATTAGCTAGCCAAATATAACAATGTTCTACCTTGTCATATGGGTATTTGTACTGGCTCATGCAGTGCTCCACTAATAGAAATTTAAAAGATTTCAATGAATAAAACAAACTGCATCATTGGTGCACTTAACAACTTGAGCGGAGTATAAAATAATTCGATCTGGTCATGTTTGGAAAAGCAAGGGATTGATATGTTCTTCTGAGGGAGGACAGGAACTACTAGGGTAGGTATTCCTCCATAACAAAAGTATTTAACCAATATTTATATTTATATAGTTTAATTTTAGGACAGATTCTTATGGTTTGATTAAGAGACGAATAAATAATTTCTTTTTGCTTCTAAAACAATAGAGTACTTCAACTACAAGTGTACTGTATAGTATAAATAGGAAAGTGGATTAGGATGAATTTGCAGAGGAGTTTTGAGTGTCATATATACCAAAAAAATGGCAGAGAATAATTCTCTTCTTCTACTTATAGCTTTATTAGTTTTCTCTAATATTTTCTCATTTAACGCTGCTCCAATTTCAAGTACATAATCTTGATCACTTCTCTATCTAATTCTTTGAGTAGCTTAAGTTTATATCCGATTTTATATTTCATTGAACTTCATTCTTCTTGTACTATAGGGAATACACGTTTGTTTTTGCATGAAAATCAAGAGCTTCCACCACCTGCAAATACTAACCAGGTATTTCTGCTAGTATATATTACAACAACATACTCAGTGTAATTTCATAAGTGAAGTCTGGGGAAAGTAGTGTGTACGCTAACCTTATCGCTGCCTTGTGAAGGTAGAGCTACTTCATATATTTCTTGTTTCTAATCTCATTTTCTTTGTTTCGCGGGTATTTTTGAATATGATTGAAAGCAGATGATGAAATTGGAAGCTATGGAGGAGGGGTTCATCAATGGCAGGATGGATTTAGAGAGCCATGATTACCCTGGCTCGGGAGCGAATAATCGTCACACCCCAAAGCCACCTGTTGAGACATAATATAATTAAGTTATTAAAAATATATTTTCTCTAACAACCTAATTATGCTTTTTAGATGAGATGGTCGTGTAGTCTGATATGATGCAGCCTACTTAACACTCTCTCTTGTATGTACGATGTTTAATCATAGTCATTATGAAATAAAAGCTCTGTGATGAGTTAATACAATTCTAAACTTGCTTTATCATGTGCTCTCTGATTTCATAAATCCTTTTGGTTAAATAATTTCTGTAGTAGTTTTGATCCAAACTCTGTATTTATTTTTTAAAAATTATTAAATTAGTACAAATTAATTAATTTAGAACCTAGTAACTTAAACGAACTAGAGAAACCTCTTGACCAACTCCTGAAATCCGATTTGGTAGACTTATATAATGAATCTCATAATAATAGTCAATCATATTACTCTCTAAAGTTTATAGAAGTGATTTCGCGTAATATTCTTATATTTTCTTTTGTGATTTGAGTAACAGTGTAATGGTTGCAACTCCACTTTACACCATTAAGTGCAGGGTCTAAATGCCAACCAAAAAAAGTCCATTCTATCCTCAAAAACTTAAAAAATATAAGGAAAAAAAACCATCTTGCACATTTTGATCTAGTCCCTTTTAAACAATAATCTTGCTAATCTTGAACTTTTTTGAACTCATTAACATTAATATGAACCCTGGTTGATTTAACATACTCTAATTTATTCCCAATAACGCAAAACTAAACATAAGACTATTGGTGACTATATGATCTAATTATTATTTTTTTTGGTGAAAGAAAATTTTTATTAATCTCCACCTGACAAAGGTATTACAAGTTTATAACCATACTATAAACTATAAGCTATTCTACTTTAGCTTACCTCTAATTGTATTTTCCTTCTATGCATCCCTACTAGGTAGGTCTGCATTTTATGTTTACTTTCCTCTTTAATACTCTTCCACATCTTTGCTGGAATTGGCACTGCTTGATTCCATAGAGCTTCATTTCTTGCTTTCCATATTCCATACATGATTGCTGCAATAATTGAAGTCACAAATCCTCTGCATATTCTTCTTTTTATAAATCTTCCTATCTTCCTCCATATGTTTGCTGATCTGGTTGGTTAATCTTTATTCCCAGCCAGCAGTCAAGTTCCTCAATACTTCTTCTTGAAAATTGGCACTCAAAGTATAAATGTTGAATTGTTTCATCATGCATACCACACAGAAGACATGTCTTCTCCTGGCTTACTCCTATCATGTGCAGTGTAAGCAGTCTTTGTCTCATAATCAGCCATCCTATGAAGCAATATTTTGGCGCATTTAATCTGTTCCAGATCCATCTAGCATATGGCCATTTTGCTGCTTCTTCTTTTCTCCATTTATATCCATCTTTAACTGTGTATTGTTTATTCTTTCCCTTCTATCCTTGTTGCTCAAAACCACTTTCAAAGCTAGTTTTAATGTCACAAATCTTCTTCCAGTACCATGCACAGTCCTGTGGTGGTTCATATTGTCACCAGTATTTTCCCTTTATATAAATGTGATTCACCCATCTGACCCATAAAGTGTCACTTTTTTTGTTCAATATTCCATACATACTTTGCTACTACTGCTTCATTCCATGCCACACATTCTTGTACCCCTAATCCCCCCTCTTCTTTCGTCTGCACACTGTATCCCATGCTACCAAAGGAGGTTTGTTAGCAATTACTTTTTTATCCCATAAGTAATTCCTGCATATAGTTATTATTGCTTTCATCACTTTCTTTAGCATTATAAAAATAGATGCCCAATATGTGTGCAGATGCAATAGCACAGTATTTACCAGCTGTGTACTCCCTGCATATGATAAGCTTCTGGACCCCCACCCTTTAATTCTTATTAGGATCTTGTCTATCAATCTTTCACAATCTACTGCATTCAAATTCTTTGGGGATATAGGTACTCCTAGGTATTTGAATGGTAGTTTACCTCTTTTGTAGCCAGTCTTCTCACTTATATCTTCAATATCCCTTCTATTCATGTTTACACAGAAAATATTTGACTTATCTGCATTTACTGTCATCCCTGATGCATTTGAGAAGGACATGAGACCCCTTAACATGAGCATTACAGAAGCATACTCCCCTTTACTAAATAATATCATGTCATCTGCAAAACATAAATGTGTCAGTTTTAATCCTTTACACTTAGTATGAAATCTGAATTCTTTCTGTTGAGCTACATGCCCCATCATTCTTGTAAAATACTCCATAAAAATCATAAACAATAGGAGTGAAATTGGGTCCCCTTGCCTAAGTCCTCATTTCCCTTTTATACTTCCATAGCATCCTCCATTCAAGTTGATGTTATAACTGGTTGTAGTTATGCATTCCATAATCCATCTTATAAACTTTCCAGGAAAATTCAGTGCATGTAACATCTCCTCTACAAACTTCCATTCTATAGAGTCATAAGCTTTCTTCAAATCCACATTTATCAAGCAGTTTTTTGTAGTATTCTTTCTGTTGTAGAGTCTGACTAGGTCTTGACATATCAAGATATTCTGCACTATTGTCCTTCCTGCCACAAATGCACTATGATTCTGTGAAATGATATCTAGTAGAACCAGTTTCAATCTATTACGCAGCATATTAGAAATGATCTTGTATATCACATTGCAGCATGCTATAAGCCTGTAGTCCCCCACTGTTGCAGCATGAGAAGACTTAGGTATGAGTATTATTATTGTGCTATTCATAGCTCTGAGTATTCTTCTAGATTGGAAAATTTTCAATATTGCATTAGTGATATCCTCTCCAATATTAGTCCAGCTATCTTTAAAAAATTGGCTCCCATACCCATCTGGTCCTGGTGCTTTTGTCCCATCTATGTCCCACAGTGCCTCTTTGACATCCTTCTGTGTAAAGCCTTTGGTCAGTTGTGCTCTTTGTTCTTCTGAGACAATTGGTCCTTCTTGCACTATTCTGCTTACTACATAATCTTTGTTCTTCTTATCTGTGCCCAGTAAATTCATATAGAACTCCTTAAAAGCATCAGCTACTTCCTCTGTTGTTTGAACAGTTTCCCCATAGATGTTTTGTATGGTGAATACTCTAGTTGTTGCTCTATTTGCCTTGATTACTGAGTGGAAATACCTAGTATTCATGTCTCCATACTTGAGCCATTGCACCTTACTTCTTTGTTGTAGATATTTTTCTTTTGCCTCTTTCCAATATATATACTTCTTGGTCGGTTCCTTCTCTTCTTTGCTTAGTCTTTCATTTCTAGGCTCTTTTTGTATTTTCTCCTGGCATTCCATCAGCCTCTTCCAACTGTCATCTTCTTTTTTCTCCACTTTACTAAATCTGTCTTTATTCAACTGACCTAGTACTTTCTTGAGTCTATTCAGTTTTCCAACCACCTGATACATTTTTGTTCCTTGTATTTGTTGTCTCCAGCTTCCTTCCACCCTGCTCATAAAAGATCTATCCATACTCCACATGGTATAGTACCTGAATATCTTCCTTTTAGGACTACCTATCCCTTCCCATTGTATGATTGCAGGACTATGATCATACTCCCCTGCTGGCATATAGTGTACTTCAGCAACTGACAGTTTATTCACCTATTCATTGTTGATGAATCCCCTATCAATTCTGCTAAGTACTCTGTCCTGGCCTTGTTGCTTGTTACTCCATGTATAAAAGCAACCTAATGATTTCATCTCTTGTAATCCACAATATTCCACACAGTCTTTAAATTCTTTAATTTCTACATATGTCACCTTACTTCCCACTCTATCCTCTTGATTGAGTATAGAGTTAAAGTCTCCCATTATTTCCCATGCCCCTCTAACTTGGTCAGCTATCCTTCTTATATCTCTATATAGCTCATTCCTTAATGCTTGATCATTAAACCCATAGATCATTGTAACATTCATCTTCTTTCCTGTGCTGCTATGTGTGACTATACTATGTATTAACTGTTCTGTCACCATTTCTACCTGCATAGTGAAGATTTGAGGCCTCCAAATATCCATACTCTCCCTGCATTATGTTTTGAGTGATTAGTTGTATAAGACCATCCTGTACAGAGATTAAGAGCAACTTTGTTAGCCTTATCTCTCTTAATCTTTGTTTCCAAGAGCCCAAACATTCCAACCTGCTGTTTGTGAAGGAATAAGTTAACTTCCTTCTGTTTAGTTGGTCTGTTTAGGACCCTGGTATTCCATAAGCCAATCCTATCCATTAGGGAGGTGGGGTTGAGGCCCCCCAACCTGCCTTATTTTGCTACCGTTTCCTTGGTTTTCACTTGTTTTCTCCTTTGCTTGCTCCTCTCCTTCTTGGCTTCCATTGTTCCTATTGCTCACATGTGTACCCACAACATAATTATTCTCAGTACTTCCTCTATTTCTCCATGCTTTCTTGCCTTGCACCACATGCCATTTTTCCTGTTCCTTATTGTTTCTGTCTGCCCTTGTTTCCTTCTCCTGCCTTTCCTGCTGCTTTCCTGCATTCTACTCAACTAGATTTTTGTCACTTGCTTCAATTTTTTGTTGTTCCTCTAGTATTCCCCTCTGACATGTTTGGTTATTGTTCTCTATTTCTTTGATGCTTCTCTCCCTTCCCTTATCCTCTCTTATATGTTTTCTACATTCTTTAATGTCATGCCCATAATTGCCACATGCTGTACAATAGGTTGGCTCCATTCATATCTCACCTCCTATTCGATAATTGCACCACATTTATTCTCAAACATGACTACTTCTGGTATGTTTTCACTTCCACCAAAATCTTTGCAAATTGTAGTCTCTGTTTTTGTGTAGTAGCTCTATCTGCTTTCAATGGATTTTCTATCATCCTTGCTATTTTAGTTAGTGCATTTTGCCCCCAATACTTGATATCTAAGTTCATTAAGCGAATCCACACTGGAATTGTATCAACCACCTGTTTGTTAAACTTGATGTCCGGTCTCCACGGCTTCACCACCAATGATTTTTTATCAAACATTCTAATCCCTTCTTCCACCACCTTCTCCTTACTCTCCAGTGAGTGAAATCTTACTATGAATACACCCCGATTCACCTGAGCAATTTTATCAACGGTGAAGGGTCAAATATATCCCTGTACTATTCAAAATAGTTTAAATTTATACTCCGTTTTACTATTCGTTCAATTATGGCCCTACCGTTATACTATGACACTGATATGCCCCTACTTTAGACGGAGGGACACGTGGCAAGCTCACAAACAAATAACCCACTCCCAATTTTAATTACCCACCCATTAATGTAATCCATAACCATACCCGTTCCTTCTCCACTTGAATATAAATAAATTAGGGGTTGGGGTGGAGGGGGGATAAATTAAGCCCAACTCTTCTCCTCCATCTCTTCATACCACCCGACCACTCACTCAATAATTTTTTGTGCAGAAGTAAATTAGAGATCAGGACAAAGAAATTGAAGAATCGT